>NC_135553.1:6902500-7047500 GCF_964340395.1 Glandiceps talaboti | reverse complement strand
ATTTCACTTTAACCGACAGTAGAATGAGTGTGAACAGTGATATACACCCAGTTTCTATTGGTATTTAAGAAAATGTCCACCATGTTGAATTCGATAGCTACAAGTTGGCATAACTAGTTTTAGAATGAAAGAGAAGTGTGATGTCTCAGTGTTATCATGACATTTCGTTTAGAGTAATATCATATTGCAAACTGATGTGGAGCCAATTCACTACGTGATTAAAATTATCAAAAGCCACAAGGAAATTAAAGATTGTCTTACTTTCTGAAATGGCCATTTTCATGAAAACTATTATATGTGTCTGGTTAGTGTCTTGGAAGATGTTAACATAATGTTTGAAAGTCAGTAATGAAAATTGGTGGAAACACTATACACACTGTATTACGGTCACGAGAAAGCTATGTATATATTATATGTTTGTCTATGTTGGAAGACCTTTCTAATAAAACTTTAATACAGTTGCCAAGACAGTTGTCAGGTAAGATTTGCAAAATAAGTGTTGCACTGGCCAAGAACACAAGACACAGGGATATGTGGCAAGTTGACATAGGTCTAAAGAAGAAACCCGAGGTGTCTGTAAGGGTTGATAGTATTTAGCTTAAGCCTAAAAATGCCTGGTTCAGGTTAATACCCTACCCCACCTAGTTTTTCACTGCCGACCCTAAACTTTTTTTTATATATTCGAGAAAAAATGAGAAAATCGTGAACATTGTGAAGTCTCGCCAGAAATAGTGGATACGGAAACTGACATCACCTTAAAAGACAATATAAAACTGTTCTCCCAATCTGTAATGGCTGTACATATGATGAGAAGAAACCAATAACACAGAGACCATATGGAAAACAACGGAACATATAACTAGACACTTACACACCTACCTCGCCTATCATGACTAAAATTGAGCGTAATCGGAACCACTCAAGTTGTTTTGTTGGTGTTTTATTAAAATATTCAAGGAGTCCCAATGCCGGTACCAGTGAGAGAGTTGTACTATCCTTATACATCCGTATGATATGTCACGCCCTTTCTTGAATTTGTATCACTGGTGAGTTCTAAGAAAATTTAAAATAATTTTCAAAGGATAATAACATCACAAATTCGACCCAATGCTACGACAACACAACACATCACGTCGAAACACATTCTAAATTATTGTCCAACGCCGTGTCAAACATTTTGGTGCGATCTAACACATCTTTGTGAAATATTCATCTTTTTACCTTGAGCTTGTAACAAGTTTTTTTTAAATGAAATTCAGCTGGACGGTTGCAAAATGGTGAGGATTCAATGCATCATGTGTTATGTAGCTGCACACAACATGGACTCACATCATATCCGCCATTTTAAAATTTTGAAATGCCAACTGTATGGAAGACATCCACAGTCGACGTACACCACACGTTCAAGTCGACATCATTTGTCTTACGATTTTTCATCACTACCGACTTACATTTAGGTTTGTTGACGTGTTGTGTGGGTATCAGGTTTGTCCAAAGCAATGCTGTATGTATAGCTAGATATTAGAAGTTTCACCAAGGATTTGTGATCGACGTAGCCCATAGACTTCAGTGTAGTGACTGTTAGGTTTGACGATGGCGGTAGACTGTGATTGGACACACAAGTACCTGGGCTATAATAGATATCATTTTACACTTAAATACAACTTAAATAACCTGAAAACGATTTACCTATATTCTATAACTAGTGTTTTATATATTTCTTTGTAAAGAACTCGTGTTAAAAATGATTTGGCGTTCTATGACTATGGCTATGCCTTCAAAACCTGAATAACAAATAGTCTAGATTTACATACTTATTCCTAAGTATACATGTATATTAGTCCAATGTTATGCTGTAAAACATGACAACATTATTGGTTCAAAGTTATACTTCGAGTAGTACATATATATGTATCATAATTAGATCCCAATCTATCATATGTACATGTCTGTCTTGTATTTCACTGAGTTCCCTCATTAACCCAAACATTCGTCGCACAGATAGGAATCTAAAAGCTGGACTACAATCTCAACTATTTGAATGTTATTTTTTTTTCTTTCGTAAGTTTTTCATCACCCATCTTTATATAATACCTAATACTACCTGTTGTTGCGTTAATTTAATAATGACTACGTCGACCTAGACATATACTGTAGGGCCAATACACTTTCGTATATATACGATGGTCAAACGAATAGTCCTGTGTTAAGGCAAGGTTACAAAACGTTAATAATTACAGACGTTTTTAACAATAATTCGTTCTCACTAAGAGCTGATATGGGGTACAGTCTGAGGTTTTTTTGAGTCTCACCGACCACAGACAAGTAAGAACTGCCCAGATATTGTATCTCGCTATAGCTACCATGCTCACAGACGTATATGGTCTATTAGTGCCATGTCCTGGTGGTAAACAGGCCAAACGTTCACGATTCGTTATTTAAATCTATTAATTTAACCATAGTATATCCATGGAAGTATAACCCACGGGTTATACTTCCATGGTATATCTCAAGAGTATTTTACGATCGACGATTTTAGTATCTAAGACGGAGGACTTAACCATGAACTAACTAACACTGAAAATAAAATCGAGCTAGTAATTCAGTACAATTAAACCTGAACTTGTCATAAGTTTTTGAAAACAACGTAAGAAAAATGTCAGTATTACCAGTATTACATCTGCGTTGTACCAAAACATCGTCTAATCGTCTGCATGGAAAACGTCAGAAGTTTGCTGCCGTGTTTACCTGTCATGTCAAGATTTGACGAACTTCTCTAGAGACACATCGAAATTTAAAGTTTAAACATTCCATAACTGTCTTTTTCAATAAGTCTCAGTCCAATAGAGGATAGTATTGTATTTCCGGTCCACCATTTTCTCAGTGTATAGCTCAACCTGGTAAACATTTGTTTAAATTTACGCGTGTGTGTGTGCGGGGGGGGGGGGTACTATTTTGGAAGCGGTGTTCACTTTTTTGCATTCTTATCTAGTAAGTGGGTTCTTCCAAAGTTGTAGAAATCTTCGTTTTATTCAATGTCGGGACATTTTCGTAGACTCGAAGACAGAGACTGGTCATGAAAGCTACGTTATCTTGTCGAGGTAAACCAATTCCGACCACTAGCACTGTAGGGTACGTACTTCAATAGTGGGGCCGTACTATACTTTTAATCATTTGTATCAGAGCTGACCCTTTGCCAGACGTCATGCTAGTAATTCAACACCTAAATAGAATAGAGTATTGACAGTTAATTTACTGTACAAAAATTTCAAGCGTTAATTGATGTAGTTGAAGACACCATTATCGTCTCATTCAACTATGGTGTTTGCCTAGAACTTATAAAATGGCGACTGTTTAGAAGTAAACGGTTGTTGTAACATGTAATTTATTTTGGAGAATTTCCCCAAAAATTATTACACGTAGACAAATGGAATATACTATCATGTCAATTATATATTACATAAGTTGTGTGTCGCACTTTTTAAAGAAGTTCTGATACAGTAATGGTGATACATTCAATTTTGTTGTCGCTGATATGTATGAAAGAGACTAGACGTGGAATCGACTGACACCATCCAGCACGTCATCTTTCTTCTCATCGTCTGGCTCGCCATGCCTACATGATCACGTTCGAATTCGTATAAGTTCTGTTTTGTTTTAGTGTTTGTTTGTTTGTTTGTTTGTGTGTGTGTGTGTGTGTTTGTTTGTTTGTTTGTTGTTATTGTTTTCCGGGGGTCACAGTAAATAAATGTATTCATGCTATTCGAATACTAGATAACTACTGTATGTATAACGAAGCTCAATTCAGTATGACTTTTGACACAAGAAAAATATCGTACTGTAGTTTTTTGAATTATTTTATATTCCTATATGTGATCATACTACAGCCGTTAAATTATGTACAGCAAAGAGAGAGAGGTCAAATTGTGTCATTTTTCGAATGATAATAAGCTATGGTTAGCTATCTGTATGTAGATGGTAGATGCATTTCAGTTCAGAGTTTACGATCAGTAGATCATTACGTCGTCATACGATTTTATGCAATTGTGACGTCACCAGACACCTAGAAGAGAAGAATAGAAGTATTTATATTGTAATATAAGAAGAAAAAAACATGACGTTTATTATCTGTTAAAAATATAAATTGTTCAGAATGTATCCCAAGCAGCTACTCTATACATCTTGTGCGGAAAACTTTCTTTCCTTTGCACGTGCGATTTAACGAATATGGCACTGGATGTAATGAAATTACCACTGACAGATCTGTAATTTTCAAAAACTCCTCGCCGACCAATCAGAGAAGTTTAACTCTTGGTTGTGTAGGGACCTTAGCGATATGGATTTAAAACTAGATCGCCAGCCATTTTAGTAGATAGAACTATGGCAGTGAGGTCTTAATAACAGGTAAGGGAACGACTTATTCATTCCAGACTGTAAACCTTTAAACTTGAATTCTGTGGTTAATAGTTGAACTTTTTAAACCAGTATCAACTGATCAAATTCTGAAGTAATACCAGTAAAGCTTCCTCCAGCCAATGTTGAATCATTACATACACCGGATTTAACTGGAAACTAAGCTTCGGCGAAACATGTTTAATTAAAAACATGTGGACGAATGTGACAATATTTGTTATTGACTCCCGTATCAGTGTATTTTCAGCGACAGTCGTGCAGGAATTGTCGGCACGATCCACATTCAGAATTATCGTATTCGTGGTAGAATTGAGTCATCCATGTTTAACTTACAATCTATGCAAGTCATCATCCCAGTAAAAGATCGTAGTTTCCATACGACGTGTATGATTGAAGACTTCGAATCCGTGAAAACAGTCACTGTACTGTACTGTACTGTACACCTTGTTTCATGCCCTCCTATCTTCGAATGGAACGAATTCTATGAATAACGCGAATGATTAGGAGTCCGGTAATAAAATGGGGTTTCCCCCAAGT
Organism: Glandiceps talaboti; assembly: GCF_964340395.1. Lineage (NCBI taxonomy): Eukaryota > Metazoa > Hemichordata > Enteropneusta > Spengelidae > Glandiceps > Glandiceps talaboti. Next base: position 7,042,550 of record NC_135553.1, on the reverse strand, counting down.
CTCCCCACCTTGTTTCAGCTGAAATATAACGTCACATTTCAACTATTATATTTGGGCGGATTCCTCGAAGCAAACAAGGAAATGTTTTAATGAATGCAGTGTTGAAGCTGTTTATGTATTTATTTTTGTTACTGTCATGGTAACAGCTGAACATCTAAATGTACAAGGTGTGGTACCGGACATAGTGATAAAACTTGCAGGACACCTCTCTCACGACTCCGGACACTTTATGCATAATAAGAGTGCATGTACACGCGTATGAGAATTGGAAAATTCCACAAATGTCTATTCCCTTTTCCCGACTTTGTCTTGTTCTATCTAGTTAGCCTATGTATAAGCGTAATGTCGCGCTGTCGTTTTGAAGGTAACTGGGCAAAGTCCGTCGTTGTTGTATAATGTAGCACACTGAAACAGCTATGGCATGGCAGCCATCTTGAACGATGAGCTAGGTATGTACTTGCAGTGTAGTTTTAAGGGTGCACATCAGATTGTACACGTTCTCTCTCCTTCTAATAGGGTATTTGAAATATCAAAACATCTCTCTGAATTGTAAAATGGACCACTTAAAAATGGTGGTTCATCGACATGGGTGTTTTTTTTTCTTCTATTAATACAAAATAGAAATGCATGGGGTCTATACTAACCAAATATATTGAGATCTCATACAATGTTAAAATAAAACTTTTATGATAGGGATAAGGTAAGCACAGTTGTCAAATACCCAGGATTTGACATCGGAGATACACGGGAACTATAACTTGTTTATTATAGGAGAATCTATGAGTTGAACGATCGGTTACATCATGGCGGCAGTCGCAATAAATGTACTTTTACTTCCCCATTTACCGAAACCGTGAAGTACAGGTCATTGTAACAGAGAAAACACCAAACTTTAGCCAATAGAAACTATGTAAACTACATAGAATTAGTCTAACGTGTGTTAGTTCTAGATTGTGATAATAAAGTATTGATGACCAAATCTATTTTAACCAATCAATCATACCAGAAATTGACTTGTAGAAAAGTACTATTCAATTCATCCCCAGAAACAGCATAGTATATAGAAAGGTTACACTGAACACTTCAATATGTAGTTTGAATAACAGACGGAGTTGGAGTGGGGTTGGAGACTTCTGTTGCTTTTCATTGTTCTCTGTATGGCAATCTGTTTTTTTCTTACACTACAGTAACAATCAAGATTTATAACTCAAAATGAATATCAAATGTTATGTTCCGAATTACATGTTAAAGCTTAAAGTTGGGATACGAAATATATATAACCACTTATCTTATGCAGTCTGTTAGAGGCGTATCACAATGTAGGATATAAAAAAAAGTTTAGTTTTGGGGTGGGAGTTTGAATTCTCATGCGACAAAAGTGATTAAACTTTTAATGGAATTTGTTTTCTAAGCTTATCCCTCAATACAATGTTTCTTTTTTAAAAATGTCAAATCGAGAAATTGAGAAAGGGAGGATTTTCGCCATATTAAATGCATGGCACTAATTAAAATGTCAAGGAAAGAGCATTTTTCTCATTTTTCTCACTTATATTGACTTTGTATCATAGTACTATAAACTATTACATACATATTTTCAAATTGATCGTGCTGTCTGAAACAATTGTCAATTTTTGCTAATTGAGTTGGAAGGGGAGTCAGAGGCCTAACTAACAGAGCGTAGTTTTTTATCCTACATTGAATTATTGATCTCACCCCTTATATATATCGTTATTTGCTCTTTTATTTATCGTATACGGCGTATAATACGCTTAATAACTTGTAAGTCCCTTGGGCTGGGTAATTCAAGTTGTGAGTAAATTAATCTGGCATTTTCTTTTTTACAATCAAATAAAAGTCACTCGTATCTCAGACCACCAAGTCTGAGCTTGTATATACATTAAGCTTATTGTTACTACATGATCGAAGCAGCGTTAAGAATAAATAAATAAATAAATAAATAAATACATGTTTATTGCTTTTAAAGGCTACCGGCCCAAATCGCATTTCACATAAGTACGAAAAGTTTAACAAAATACAGAAAATGTACCAGATGATCAAGTACATTTCTTTCTAATTCTTTCTTTAGCCTAAGACGTTGTCCGACGTGAAAATGATTTACTGGACGCTGTAAAACTTGCTAACGTTTAAATTTGGTAATCACAAATGTCATTCTAGGTTCCAAATCGACAGAACTTGTCACAATTCAGTACATTTAGTCCACAAAATAAAACACATGACAGAAAGGGCTTAGGTCAATGCAAAGAGAGGGCAGGGCGACTGACCCCCGGGGTCGGAGGGCGACTGGGAGTAGCCCATTGATCTACGAAGTAACATCCGGGGCAACTGAGTCAATGAATAGGTGGATCTGGTATCCAGGATGCGCACAGAGCATTGTAGTGTAGCTAGTGTTACGATCCAAAATATCGTATTTCGGAATTATGGGAATAAATTCTACTTTTCGGCATTGTAGGCCATTGGTATTTACGCATATTAAAAGAAAATACCGTCACAGGGTATTCAATGATACCTTGTGATGGTATTTTTTTTAATATGTGTAAATACCTAATAAACGTTAGTTCACAAGTGACTGTGGCCGTGACGGAGCGCCCTCACACATCGGTCAATCCTTTCATGGTTAGAGTTCGCCGGTGAGGGCGGAGCGACATAACGAATCTAAGTTACAGTCTTACAGTCTCGGGTAACTACTGAGTTTATTTTTACTGAGTAGAGTAAGTTGTATGTTTTTGAATTTCCTAATCAAATCAATTTACCGAAATCAGAATTTTCCCAGTTATTGCACTTTGTTCGCTATAGAGTAGAGTTATTCAAGGTGATAATTAGAATACCAACGATCACCAGCAAATACGCATAAAGATGTAAATATATTTTACCTCAGAAGGTCAAGGTCAAAAATTCAATATTGATAAAATACTTTAATGCTTCAGTTAGATCTCAGAACACCCCCCCCCCCCCCCCCCATTGTAACTTGAAATAATTGGCCAAAATTGATAATTTATTTTTAGGACCATCATGGACGGCATAAAAAAGGTAAATTGATGGACGGCATAACAAAATACATTCAATGGGTGGCGTCAAAAAAGAGAATATTGATATGCAAGTGAGTCAAAATGTAATCGTTTTTGTCGGATGAGAACTAAATATGGTGCAAGAAATCGAAAAAACAACCATCCCCTAACTAGATAGAAGCACTGAAGTTTTTATCCAACACTGAACTTTTGACCTCGCACTTTGTACAACTGTACTGCCAATGTTATTGAAATGTAAAGTCCAGTGAATAATGTGATAAAACTTATTGTAAACTCACGTGACATCATTTGTATTGGTTTCATTTAATTGAAAATTATATTACGAGCAACTAGACAGTAATGTCAAAGGTCGCTTGATTTCTACAAACAGACAATCGTTGCAACAAATTTAGAACAATACAACAGCACTGAAAATTCAAAATGCGAGAGAGAAAAATCGAAGTTACTACAACTTATGAGATATTTTTGAATACGTCTGTTTTTCACCGAACACCAGAGAGATACTCGCCTCTCATTTACGTATTATTTTTCACCTTAATACCTCTATTCGGCGGACTTTTCGCTTTCATTGACTGTACAATTATGCAGCGCGTGCAAAGGCCTACAAAAGTTTTTGAAATGACGAAATTATCCATGTTCTCTCAATGCTGGTTCAAAATATTTCTGGCGAAATAATCTATCCAGAATTTATGGCTGAAAACATAATTTTGAATCATTGTAATTTACAAGTAAATCACCATGTCATCAATGTATAAAATATACAGTGCTTAATGAATGACCGGAGTACAAATCAAATGGTGTACGTTTATCGCCTACTAAACGAAGCCATTCAACTTTAGGATACGGACGTTGGTGGCGCTATTTGACACTTCTGTTGAGAGACAGTAAGGACAAGTCGGTGGGGGGGGGGGGGTACTTCCTTTATTTCACTATACGCATATATGCAGCCCTTTGAGGTGAGTTTTCTAGCCCTTTGGTCTAAAATTGCATTGGATCTGTTTTGGGGTCCACGCTACATTATTTTCGATTTTGGTGAGTCTAAAATGAGGTAAATTGTCTACCAAATCATAACTGCACCATTAACTGCCCAATAAATACTAGAGTGAAAACTACATTTTGCGATCCACTATTTCCTTAGTATAGAACTACTACAAATATATTTTTGTCTAAACTTTGATCTAAAAATCTGTATTCATCTAAAATGGGGTATTATTGGTTTTGGGGTCTAAAATGGGGTCTGGGTTAGGCAGTACTGTCCTAACACCCCTACCAGAGTTGGTCACTGGTACCGTTCCCCACCCGGGGTACGACACGCCAACACCGATGGTACTAGTAGAGTTGGAGAGGGGAGTAATGGGGAGGGGATGATCAGAACCATACTCCAGTAATACTAATACTACCTTGTACTTATTAACTGTGAGAAATTTAGATTTGGGCGGAGTTTAGGTTAAGGATATGGGTATGGGAAGCAAGACCAGGTCATAAATGTCCATGACAGCCTGTCAATCAGTGTTGAATGAGGCTACCTAGTCTGGTATTGTTGGACTCTACAAAGTGGGTGAAAAATATGTAGTTCGCGTGAATTTTCATATTTAATGTTCACGGTCAAATGTATGTCAAGTTCTAACATACAAATCTGGTATAGTCGTACATGTATCATGCATCGATCTTAATAACTGTGGCGGTGGTGGTGGTGGTGGTGGTGGTGGTGGTGGTGGTGGTGGTGGTGGTATGGGGATGGCAGTAGTGGTGGTGGTATGATGACGGTAGTAACAAGTGGTGGAGGTAGAGGAGGTGATGTTGATAGTAGTTGTGGTGGTGGTGGTGGTGGTGGTGTCAGTGGCAGTAGAGGTGATGTGGTGGTGGTGGTGGTGGTGGTTGTAGTAGTAGTAGTAGTGGTGGTAGTAGTAGATGTGGTGGTGGTGGTGGTGGTGGTGGTGGTGGTGGTAGATGTGGTGGTGGTGGTGGTGGTGGTGGTGGTAGTAGTGGTGGTGGTGGTGGTGGTGGTGGTGGTGGTGGTAGTAGATGTGGTGGTGGTGGTGGTGGTGGTGGTGGTGGTGAATATACAAAAGCAGGTAAGTACAAAGAAATGAATATAATAATTTATGAGATCAAGAGATAAAATGGGTCGACCTAGTCATACCCAAACTATCCAAACAATGAATGAGTCAAGATGTCACTATCAAAAGTTCAAAGTTCACAAGAAAATCAATGACATTGTTGAAATACCAAAGAAATTTCGTCATACTCCGGATTGAACTATAAACTCAACCGAACACCTAAAGTGAAACTTGGACGTGTGCCAGCATTAGTCAGGAAACATAGCAAATAATATAATTTGCTCACAATCCAAGTTTCGTTAACATAATACAGTCAGGTTTATAAGGATTACTAACAATTATTTGTTTGTGTGTGTTTTACTACATTTTATAACCCCATGATGTTGTCTTCAGTTTCAAAAAAGGCGCCAATTGGTACCTTGGGCTAAATTTGATGTGTTTTCTTATCATAATGAATAACCAATTACACATTATTCGCTGCAATGCAAAGTTGGAAATTTCAACCAAAGTGTTCTTACTTCTTACTTATACTTCACCTTCCCATAGTGACGTCATCCTTGCTACCGTTCGAAATCTACTACACATGGTTTTGATACAACCACTGTCAATAACTGGTCAGGATGGTGACTTCTCAGCTGTTAAATGCACTTGTGTATTTAGGATTTCAAAGGGCATTATGTAAATTGTAATCATAATGCGCTCTTTGAAACCCCAACTCCACAAGAACTCTCGACGTTTCTTCAAACTTGTGAATTTATCATAAGATAAGGTCGTTGGTATTATTTAACTCTCCAGTTTTTGGTCATACATTTTAGAAAATACGCAAATCATATAGTGCTATCGAAAGTGTACCGGAATAACTTATTATAGCATGCTGAACATGGAAGACAGTCTAAAGTCTGAAAGTGAGCATACACGAAGCTATTAATACCTGTCCAGCTACTATACTGACTCGTTGAAAATATATATTCACTTACTGTATATTCACTTAATATAGTCAACATCAACTGCAGATGTGGTGTCGGAATCTCCTTTCCCATTCTACGACAATACATTGTCCTAAATATAGTACAAGAACAAAGGAATGAAGCAATGGTATCTTTCTACCTGAACTATTTGAACAACTCTCAACTGATAGAGGGCGTAGTACGGGTAGGAGTGTCACAGCCAGATCAGCAGTATTTTTAGAAAATCGATTACTTGCTTTACCTTATAAGGCGTGTACATGATGACGTATCTACGTGATATCTACCTAAATTGAATGGGGGACGTGCAGTTTATACGGATCTTCTGAGCAACGTTTCACCCTTTGCGGCATGTTGTGTTTGATACCTCGACTAAAGGCTTCGAGTTCCTCAGTGACTTCTAAATTATGTGACTAATTGGCATTTCTATGCATTGCACCACAATGTGTGCATCTTACATTGTAAATCACTATCATAAACCTTTGTAAACCGTGTTAGTCACTATCTAAACTCTACGCCTAATAACTAGGGTACCATATTATTCATTTTACACGTCGATGTGTTCCCACATTGTTGAAGTTAAGTTCTACCTGTTGAAGTTATACGGATTACACAAAGTTTACAATCAAATAAAAAATGTCGAGCATATCGTCCTTCCGTAGTAACCTATCAAAACAGAGTTTACTCTGTCTGACTTGTACAGTACGATGTCCCCCCCCCCCCACCCCATCCCTGACACTGAACTATCCTCCCTGACATGTTTATACAATGAACTATCCTCACTTTACCATTATGTTACAACATTACCGTTGTCACGGAGCCTTGGTGCCTTGGTGTCTATACAACTTCAAAGCGTACCACCGCCACCGAACCAAAGTGACCTACTTCAAGTAAAACAATACTATTAATGAAGTAAAATGGATGTACACATTGAGATGGCGATGTTTTGACTCAGGTTCAGAATTGTTTTACAGCGAAACACGATATAGAAGAGTATTGCGTCTGTAGACTTGGCTTGCCTGCTTTTGGGATTTCGCTGGCCAGTATGATATAACTGACATATAGTGGCCAATGAGAGCCCAAAACCATGCCAGCTCATAGTGCTATGTGTTGGTGATTTTACTTCACCACTGGGGGCGCCAGATGTGTATCAGCGACATCCATCATCGCCAAACCAAGTTCCAAAGTTCAGCCCGCCTTTCGTCGGTAAGTGAGATTCTGTCCGTGTCCAGTGGAGACTTTCCTGTTTTCATTGAATAAAACATATATAAATATACTTACCATACATGTTGTGAGCCTTATTTCAAGCGACAGCGAGCCGTCAAAATCTAGAATGCGAACTCTTTGAATCAACTCAAAACTTTACCCATGTGTACTGTAAGTGGTGTGTTCGCCAACATCATCGCGGGACTTTACAGGCCAGTTTTAAACATTTCCGTGTCAAACTGAACTATAAAACCCCGTAACGACATTGACACTTGTGGCAGTACAGAAACAAGGACATCTTGAAACAATAGTGCGAACGAACAGACATGTCTTGAAACAATGAAACAATGTACAAAGTGGCGGCAAGGGGGTTATTTTTGTCATCCCCATAGCAACGAGTTTTCCTCGAAGATTACGTCGTCCCTATTGTGGTCAATGATGCGATAAACTTGATGACACGAGCGAATTAGATTCGCGAACCTGTTCCTGCTGACTAGAGTAAGCGTATGACAAAGCTCAATCGGGTAAAAAAAAAACACTTAGATGACGTCACAATTCCAGGAAAAGTTGAACACATGAGCAAGGTGTGTCTAGGCATGATGGGTAATTGACATAGCTAAATCATGATTTATAAAGAGGGTCACTTTGATACAATTCCAAAAATGTCATTATTTTCTGCAAATACCTCATACATTTGTTCCTCGTTATCATTGTAAATTCTACGAAGAAGTGATGCAGAGATAAGATTACCACACACTGTGTGCTGAGTTTCGGTTGATTTTCACCATGGCATGGGCACATAAAGGTTTTTTTATCGCTTTTATTGTGTTTTGATAAAGGGTTGGCGTGCAAATTGTAAAGTTTACAGGTGAAGAATGGAACATGGAGTTGCTATGAAACAAGAATATGGGTATGATACATCACTAATTGTACACCAAGACCAAGCATATATATACTTTATATCATGGGACATTCAACTCTAGGAATGAACCACAAACGTTGGAAAATCCATACATTTTTTCACAAAAATGAAAAAAACGCGCAATTTCGTTTATCTGGCAGTAGCGATCTCCTTTGCTACCTGCGTGAATGTAACTCACTTGGACCTAATTTTTGCTGCTTTTAAATAATTTTTGATATAATTGGGCATAGTTAAATACATCTTGACAACAAATTGGCCACGAAGAAGGCATACATGACAGTTGAATCTGGTGAAGTGACAACAAATGTTCTAGGATTAAATATAACTGACGTCCAAATTTTTTGGATACATTAAAGACTTTTCCTTCAATCTCATCCTAATCAAATATTTGTACGCTAACTAATTCTCCTATTGTTCCTTATCCCCACGTGATTTCTCACTTTCCCTGGGAAATAAAACCAATACTATTCACTGACATTCACGGTAACCTATCGGTCAACCAGAGGGATTCGTTGTGGTTCCCGACTTCCTGGACTCTTAATTACATAATCTATCACGCGTTTGGAATAATCAGGGAATTCCGAGTCAGTTGTCAACCGAAACAGTGGAGTTATTCAGGAAAACATGAAGCCTTCCTCCGAAATAAGAGCAGCCTTCAAAAATAAAAACTCTGACCCTAAAAAAAACAGTTATGCATGTTTAGCGCATGCGTTGACCGAGACACAATACAACTACTGCCAATTATTAAGCACCAGGAATTGATTCGTTGAAACAATGTAAAGTGTTCAAGGATCTAGGATTCCACTCTCTGCACATGCAAGGAAGGAAATTACAAATGTTCATTATATTTTGAAACTCTGTATGAGAGGCTAATGATTCTCGGAATGAGAGAGATGCTCATGATATTTGGAGAGAATGGCATATCAGTCGCAACACATTCTCGCAAACCAGAGCTGTTATTTCTCCCGCGAACTTCGAAATAACGAGACGACTAGTTTTGCACGGTGCCGTAAAAGAGGCCGTAGTTTGCGACGATGTCACAACAAGATGATTATGAATCTTATAGGCCATCATATGAGGATGTCATGTTTGGCGCCGTTTTCCTCCAATTCTACGCAAACAGGAAAGGAAAACTATTTGTGGGGGAGGGGGGAGTCGAGTGATCCGACAAGTCGCTGACATGAAATGTTACTCCAAGAATGTTCTCAATACTTTACATAACCAGATGTTGTACATATCAATGGACACAATTGTATATCCCTTATACCAATACCAAGTGTTATTCACTTCCTGTAATCTCTAGTTATTAGTTTGTTATCCTTTGGAAATAGACATTCCGTTTTTAGCCACACTACGAGCGACTTTTCTCTCTCTCTCCACCGTTTCCCACCCTCTACCTCACAACAACCTGCCTTATGTACCTAGCCACACAAGTCGAGAATCTCTACTTATAATGAAGCTAAACAAAAATTTAAAAACTTCGTTATCTGGACTTAAATGTTTAAATTAAGCAATGTCAAAGTGTCGCTACTTTTTAGGCACCCGGTTTTGGTTTTCGAATTCAACTTGCGGTGAAAGAAAATATAAGATTGTTTTTTATACAACCTAACTTTCAGAAAATATATAGTTATGGATGTGTATAATCATTACTTTCTTAACTGCAAACCAATATCAACAAGGGACATTGAACGTGGGCTATAACCTTAACGAGAAATTTCTCAGTTTAGTTGCATAAAAAAAGTGGAGATACACATTCAGACTTGAACACGAAACAAAAATCTTAACACGATATTGATATGTTAACCGGCAACCTAAATCTTGATGGGATAATGTAACAAAGAAATAAACTTGTAGGACGACACAACACCCCCACATTTCTCTCTTTCTCTTTCTCTTTTTTTGTCTCTGTCACCATTCAGTGTGGAAATGAGTGGGAGGTTTCAGTAGGTAAGCTTGTCTATTCAATGTAGTGTGGATGTCTGAGTTCCTTAACCCACTATTCATATAATCTGACAAAAAACCTACGGGTTTTCTTCAAAAATACATTTCAACATCTCGACCCAGCTACCTCAAAGAAAGTTACAAACGCTTCTAAAACCTGCTCTAAACTTACAAGATGTTGGTGAAGATTTGGATGATTTTACCTGTCAAAATTATGTAAATTTTTACTGTGTTCTTTTAGTTTGTACTCAGGTGAGCTTTCTCTTTTTTTTTGTCTGTGTGGAAGTGAGTGGGAGGTTTTAGTAGGTCAGCTTGTCTGTTATATGTAGTGTGGATGTCTGAGATCCTTAACCCACCATTCATACAATCTGACCAAAAATCTACGAGTTTTCTTCAAAACTTTAGAGAATTTGACATAGATTAAACATTGTTAAAATCATCTATTATATTAATTGAACTAGACACTCTAAAAACACTGATATTTTGGCCATATCCTCAATATCGGCATTGTTGTTTTAATTTTGTCGATTTATTGTGTTTACCTGAATGGGAAGGCAGACTTTGGCAAAATACAGAATTCATGGAAGGAAGTCAAAAATATTCAACAAAGATACTTGATTTTGTGAAGTTCCCGCGAAATTATCACGGACTCACGTCAGGACCAAAAAGAGTGTCTGTCGTCAAAACACTCATCTATTGAATTATTCAAACATTATAGCAGTTAGATCAAGTGTACGTTTAAGTCTATCGTGACATTCATCAAAGTTCTGTGGTTCTGAAGTGGCTGAGGGCGGACTACATACGGCGCGGCGGGCTATCACTACCAATTGAAAATGTTAAGGGAGCATAACGTGAATTTATAACCTGACAATAACAAAACTATGTTGACAACAGACACCTTACGTGTCACTAACTAACATAATGTAGCCTGCTACATATCCAGAGAGTAACTGTTGGTTGTCATATCGTATTCTACTCAATGAAATATATACTTAACCAACATTTACTATTCGTAGATCTAAAATTATGGTATTCGGACGTAGTCTTTAACATAATTTGGTATTTACACAGTCAAACGTCGAGGAAACACCTCCTAATGTCACCAAGTGTGCTAATAATAATAACAATAATAATAATAATAATAATAATAATAATAATAATAATAATAATAATAATAATAATAATAATAATAATAATAATAACAATAATAACGTTGGTTTTATACAACACTTACCCACTTTATGCTCACGGCGCTTTACAATAAATATCACCACCCCTGGCAAAAATCACAATGGTCCTTCACACCTCCTCAACTCCCTGGGGAGCATACAATCCAAGGCCAGAAAACGACTGTCAATGCAATCGAAGGTACATATCGGACGTGATACGAAAATACTAGTAGTTTGATCAATGTTGTGTGTAAATATTTTACTATGACATCACAGTTTATAAGCTTACAGTTACTTAGACAAGTGGTGATCTAACAGTGAGAAGGAACTAAATCGGCGAAATTCAAACTACTTTTTAGCACAATATTTACACTAAGACTGCTAGCATGTGTCAATAAAAAATTACTACTGCAGGTACTTCAGAGAAGTATATACTAGTAGCTTCCTACTTACTTAACCGTATTTCCTCTGATTTTACAGCGTGGCTTCATCACACCTGTAGAAAACTAATATCGTCCAATCGGTTGAATTATTCAAGAGCGTTGGTATTGAGAAGGTAACAGTATGATATTGTGAATGCAACGCACTATCTGTTTCGAAGGAATACCTTCACATACTAGCGAGTATATGGAATTTATACCCGAGTAATTGAATTATGATTTCAAAATACCTCTAACGTGTATACGTGCTGTAAGCATTATTTTTCCGTAGTTCCTCATGTTCAGTGATTCAACAGACAGATAATCACGCCACAGTAGAACCGAAACATACAATTTGGCCGACATTATATTTTTCAGCTTCCGACAATAGTTTTTAACTTTTACGCATGGTTACTGTTCAGTCATGATATTTGGTTTTGGATGTGTTTTGTTACAACCGCCTGTCAGTGTTTTTGTTGAGCGGGATATAAACTTAGTAAATTCGACCTGGACTACCCAGTCATGTTGCTTGTATCCCCCATCACATCATGCGATACTTATTAAAATCTATGAATGTTTTACACACTTTTACTTAGTAAATTCCTACCTATTTGTTACCAGGGTTCCAAGACTGCCAATAGCGAGGCATTCCTACTCACTGGCGGTATTAGAATACAAATGAAACAACGCCCTTCAAACAAACCGTGTTCACTGCCTGTACATGCATATTACACCAAGCAACTGCCGATATCATAAGTCGTGTTCAAACATGTCCCAGAGACAATAAAGTTACAGTATTTATGTCAAGACTTCAGTAATAACTGATCACAAAGTGAAGTTCACACAGTATTCTGGCAATATCATAATGATAGTCAATTTGAATATATATATAACAGCTTATATGATACAGTAACAAAAACCCCAACCGTTATTTTTATCAAATTTTAATTTAGATTAGTCACCAAATGTAATACGGGAATAAATGTAGTTAAGCATTTCGTTAGAACAAGACAATCATATAAAGTCAAATCTATTTTATAAATAAATTGACACAAGTTTATTACTAAGTAGTGTATACATCAGGAATTCTAAAAACTCGATGTTCACATACATTCCTGACTATGCAGGAATTACAGCTAAAATGACGGTAGCTTTGTGTATCACTCAGGAGACATTACGTTTTTGACATAATGATAGACATTTTTCAACTCTAGACTAACAATAACAGAGCTAGAGACACAATAAACACAGCAGGATCCTTTGCCCAATCACATTGAACACTGATAAGCATTATATTGCTATTCTTTCATAGTGCAGGAGAAACAGACTTCTAATGAAAACATTACATATGGATTTTAATCGCTGCAATTGTTTATTTTCTAACTGATAATCACCATATCAACTTGACTACTTCTACATCCCCAATGTGCACGACACCTATGTAATTATTTCTTTTGCATTATAAGTTGTCTGAGAGGTGTGTAATAAATGGCATGTTGCATGAGTAAAACACCAAGCATTTTAACTATAACTATACTCCTGATAATTTACAAATGACTTCATGTCAACTTATAGTTATACCATGCAATGTTACCTTACCATGTGGGAGGGGGGTATCACCATATTTCTTGTATATTTCTTGTTTCTAGGAAACGTTGTGAATGACAATTTATTTTCTGATGGTAAAAACAAGCTATGGTTTCTCATCAATTTCTTGTATATTTCTTGTTTCTAGGAGGCGTTAACGTTGTGAATGAAAATTATTTTCAGTCGGTGACAACAAGTTCGGGTTTCTCACCAATTTCTTGTTTATGTCTTGTTTCTAGGTGACGTGGTAAACTTAAATGATCACTTGATGGTACAAACAAACTGAGAGGGTCATGTATATTTCTGTTATTAATTGTATTCTTGTTTATAGTTGACTTTGAGAATTACATACACATTTATCTGACGGTGAAAATAACCAAACCCATTTCTAGTCTATTTCATGTTTATTTTCTAGTTGATGGGAATATACATTATCATCTGGCGGTGAAAACACCATTTTTTCCACCATGTTTCTTGTATACTTCGTGTGCTTATTTTTAACTGACGTTGTGAACATGAAGTGTCACCTGGCATCGAAAACAAACTGGGGTTTTTTCACCTTGTCTCTCCCATAGACTTAATAGATAACCACAAACAAACGTAGTCGATATTTAAGGCTGTATATGACAAATATTCGCTTTTTTCAAACACAATCTGGCTTATTAGTCCAATTCGTTCAATAATAAAAATGATAATAATATGTATATTGCGTCAATGTTCAGACAGGGTTTGTTTTGTAAGGTCAACATCATGTGGCATTACCCATCATTTTGTATCAGTATTAGTAATAAACTACAAAAATACCACATAATGCATAATTGTGATGTTTGCTAAACTTTTACGCAGAAACATGTCTCTGGGATTGGCCAGGGGAGTGGCACAAAATTAGTAATAAATAAAACACTGAAATGTCCCAACACAGCCTTGTGTGGCATTATACTACACAGGAGGGTTTATTAAATTTCAACCCGCTAATGTCTACATAAGCCTACATTCCATAAGCGCATGTGAATAATACTGTATGAGTGAAATACGTAAGGCCTAAAAAAAACTGTTTGATTTCGGTTACCCGACCCCCACCTAGTTTTTCACTTCCGACCCTAAACATTTTTTACGTATTCGAGAAAAAATAAAATAAAATCACAAAAAATTGTGAAATCTCGCGAGAAATAGTGCACGCGGAAACTTACATCAACTTAAAAAGACAACATAAAACTGGTCTTCCAATCTGTAATGGCTGTACATCTGATAACACAGATACCATATGGAAATCAAAGGAAATCATAACTACCTGAACTAGACACTCACATATGAAATAAATAAATAAAATAAAATAAAAAATCTACCTACCCCATCTATTCTAAAATTGAGCCTAATCGGCACAATTTTTTTTAGGCCTAATGTCTTTTCAAAATACAGTAAAAACAGTCAAGAAATGGAAGACACAACATTAACTAACATTAACGTTGGAATGCCGATATCACTACATGAAATGATACCTCACTTCACTATATCCTGTTTACACTAACCCTCCCCCCCCCCCCCCATAACATTAAATATTGTTATCGATCGAACATGTCAGACTATTTGGTTACTTCGTCACAATCCTACTGGCAGCGGTTAGCCAATTGACTTGAGGCTCTCTAGTTTGATAATGTCGTTAACTGAATGAATTGGATGAACAACATTGCCAGATAGCCAATTCTCAGGGATAGACAGTATTAGACTAGGGTTTATGGGTGTTACTAGGTTATATCTATTCCCTGGTTTAAATCTTGACAAACCGAAACAGAATGGTACTTTTCGAAACTAAATTGACGACTATCGAAACCGCGACTACAAATTTATCAGTTTATTCACCCTAAAGTTGACGCCGGACACCCCCACCCCCAGCTTCGCCTGGCAATGCCTAGTCATCACCCCACTTCAAATTCGATAATGCAACCGAAAGCACAATGTTGACCGAAACCATGTTTTCGAAGAATAATTCGCCGTGTGTGAGCAGGAGCACACATCGTTTCGACCTAACATAAGGTCGTTGGATTAATCAATAATGCTAACATTTACTTGTCATCTTTAGTTTCTTTATGTTTTCACTCCTGCCCACGCACTGTTGAGTTTCGCTTTGAGTTTCATTTCAACATGAAGATATTTCATTATGACATTGACAATACTTATAAAGCCAAAGTGAGGAGCCATGGACGACTAAGCCGATACTTTGATATTTGATCGGAAAGACGGATGTTATAAATGTTTTCATCATTACACACCTTGATGATAGACAATTTGACAGACGAAGAACGGATGATCCAGTTATGATTACCGCGAAAATGCGACTGTTGTTACGATTTGAACTGAACAGGATTGATAAAAAAAAACGGAGAACGATTCCACGTCTGCAACATTGGAACAAAAATTATGGAAGACGCCATCAACTTCAAGTAACAGCGTTGTTTCCGTAGCCAAGTCATTCATATCAAGTCACATAAGCTAACCACAGTCCCGTGACTACATGTGCCACTCAAAGGAGACGAATTAAGCTGTTCGAAACGTAAAAAGGTAAGCATTTTTTTTGCACGATTTCTTCTTTAATTACCAGTATAGTTTATCTGTTTTCATAGACTGAGATGGGCGCTTATAAACTTTGAATCGTCAAACACTTGTGCACGTGACGTTATCATTACTACCAACTTTACTTGTCATATGAATTTATACAATACCTATCCCACATTTGCAGTACAAGTGGGAACATCGGCTTTTTAAAGGGTTAATCCCAAAACGTCAACTCTTTTCAACTTTTTGGACCGATGGCATTCTATCCTTTTTTCACTTTTACTATTGTTTGCCAATGAAAGTACATGTATCCCGAGTGCATTCAAACTTAGAAACCATCCATTGGCAGTATGC
The DNA here is from genome assembly GCF_964340395.1 of Glandiceps talaboti. Lineage (NCBI taxonomy): Eukaryota > Metazoa > Hemichordata > Enteropneusta > Spengelidae > Glandiceps > Glandiceps talaboti. The sequence goes on along the minus strand of NC_135553.1, from coordinate 7,026,327 downwards.
GCAGCAACTTCAGACCTTTTTATGTCATACAGCCTGCAGCGATGACTGCTTTAGTGTCAAGGCGGGTAGCTTTATCATCTCACCAACTCTTTGTTGTTTACAATTTGAGACGATTGATCTCTTTCCATATACATGAATCTTCAATTCAAATTTACAACTTTACATTATAATCACGTGTAAGGTTAACAGCCAGGTAGACGTTACATGAACTCACGGCAAGTCCGCTTGTAACGATGACTTTCAAGTTAATGTTCATATTAGGCCAAGAGAATCGTGAAAAATTATGTCATTTTTTTTATCAAATCAATCTTGTTTCAGTGTGATGAGATACATCCTTGGATACGACAATCGCTTCGAAAATATAAGAAAAAACATACAGAATGACATATATATCTTCTGATGATCAAAGTAATACTATTCATACCTCGGGGTATTTTTCAGAATAACAAAACTCTTAAATTATAGCTGACATGTCTACAGTTACTGAACAGCGTCACTATTTTTCTACACCGTAGTGTTGGCTCCCACTCCAGGCAAGCAAGATGTTGGTTACTAGAATATGGTTCTTTTCCTTGTCTTTCTTTATTTTCCATTCAATAAAAACCGCTATAGGTAATAATTTGACATTACTAAACCTTCATCGGTTAACCTCGAAATAAGTAATAATTTTTTAACATATCTCAAGATCGCTATAATGGTATTAGATGTATTATCGAATGCAAATGAACAACTTTTTAGATTAATGATGGATAGATCGGTGTATGGATGGATGGATGGATGGATGGATGGATGGATGGATGGGTGGGTGGGTGGATGGGCGGTTGGGTAGGTGAGTGGGTAAGTTGTTTGGTTGGTCGGGTGGTTGGTCAAATCAATGAGTGAGTGAGTGAGTGAGTGAGTGAGTGAGTGAGTGAGTGAGTGAGTGAGTGAGTGAATGAGTGAGTGAGTGCGTGAGTGAATGAGTGAATGAAATGAGTGAGTGAGTGAGTGAGTGAGTGAGTGAGTGAGTGAGTGAATGAACGAACGAATGAATGAACGAACGAACGAACGAATGAATGAATGAATGAATGAATGAATGAATGAATGAATGAATGAATGAATGAATGAATGAATAGTAATTAATTAATAACTCGTTAGTGTGTAAATTAAACGACGGGTCAAAATGGCCATCTCTCCAAAAAAGACCAATGTTGATAATCAGTGACACTTGATATTAAACTTTAAAGTAGTGAATGATCCCGGTCGCCTTAGTTGCCTATAGTTCAACTTGACTTCTCTGAATTAATTGATCATATTACTGCAAGTATAGATAGATAGGACCTTGATATCATTGTTTGTAAGGGAACACTATAGTATGAGATTTTCACATGCAGACTTTTTAGATAAATCTTCGCAATAATATACTCACAACTATTTAGGATGAGTACTGTACATCAAAGGTGATCAAAGTCAAAGATTGCCATGAATACAAACATACAACAGAAATGTCTATAGTATTTGTACATAATGTATAATACATTATATGCAGTGTTTGTACGCAGTGTCTCATATTCTGTCAATGCTCGTTATTGAAACTTTTGATTTGGGTATTTTAGTTTCGTTTAAACAAAAATTTAACTGCTGTGCCTTTCTTGACAGCTCATACGTATACCCCATTCCTATTGTCACTGTCACTGTCACAGTGTTGTATCTATCTTGTCACGGGTCACGATAGGACCCGTACACCGATGACAGCTGTGTCATCTGTACAACACTCCCTCATATCGTACCACATACCTCTATCATAGAGTGCTTGGGCTTGTTACTAGTACGTATTCGCTACTAAATCGGTCAGTAATGAAACCGACGGCCAAAACCAATTTTTAACTCACCAATTGCTGTTCCACTTGAGGGATGATGGAAAATCCACGTCCTCTGTACGAATTACATGCAATGATAGTGAACGAAGAGATGAAAGCTTTCCGAGGACGAATGCGTCTATTTCAGAATACTAGAATTGTTGGTAAGCAGAGGTGACGCGAAAATTCCATTTTAGTATTATTTATCAATATTGTTACAGTTGTCACAATTAGACCTGTACTACACTTACAAATGTAAATTATTCTCACAAACCAGACCATTATTTTTCTGCTGGGGGACCTCCTATAACATAAGCGGCCTGTATATAACGTTACCGTAAAGTGGTATGTTGTTTTACAACATTATGATGATGTGAAAGTAATACATTTCCATCTATCTCTGCATTACAGAAAATATTGTGATGTCGCAGGCAAGTTTTTTTGTCGTCTTTACGGCTTGCCATTTACAGTTCAACAAACTTTGTGGTGTATATTTTAACTTTATAGTCTGAATTTTTGGATTATTTTAATTACTGCTGAGATCTGCTCCATGTATGCACAATATTAAAACGTGGCCTATCGTTCCATATTAAACACTATGAATAGGTGTTTTTCATACAAAATATACTACATAGTCACACAGATACCGCAATATAACTGTCATTTGTGAAAATGTATGAATATGTCGTCGTACAACGGAAAACGTGAGGGTATCATAAACATATAATTCTGTAAATTAATAGAAATCGTAAAATGAGTGTATGACGCTATGATTTTTGTGTATTTTTCTTTTCTTTTCATGCGTTGGCGCCGCCTATACTTCCAGAAGAGTACATTTATAACAGGTAATATGCAAAGTTCGTAAACTCCAACATCACCCAAAATATGTATCCTGGCGACTGTTTTGCAAATAAAACAAGTGAAGGCCAGGCCATCAATTGATTTATGGACGTGTATGGCCGGATTGAGGTGAAATAACAAATACAGACAGATTGGTTAAATATATGTTGTGTCAAGATTAAAACAACCATAGACCCTAGGTGTCTATGGAAGAACTAAGCCGCCTTTGTACACATTTACTGACGATGTAGAAAACACAAACTGTGAAAAGTCAAGAAGTGTTAATTCCGAACTTTTGTTCAAACGAATGGAAGACTGATACGAATGGTATCCTTTGTCAAGATCTAAGGCTGAAGTCGTGGCATTGTGTGTGGAGGATTTCAACGAGTCTTGTGATTGATAGTGTCGGCAAAATAAAAGTCACGATTTGGTCATTCTACATCCTATGTATTCCAATTTTCGGTACGAGGTCACACTGACACAATATTACATGTACGCTTAGACACCAGCCTTCTGATTTCTAACTGATACAGTAGCAACCAAATTAAGTTGTCGTGTGACACGTGCAGTCATAGAGGTCGATGAATGGTTAGTATTGAGTGACCGGCTTGCAGTTGCGGGTTCGAGCCTCGCCATCGCCGTTTATTTCTGAATGGCTAAAGTTCTAGTGCCTGTCAACCCAGCTGTATAATTTTGGACCTGATAGGATACAGGTTGCAATGTGAATGCTTTAATCATTGCACTTAGGCCTATCAAAAAATTGTGTGATTCCGATTACGCTCAATTTTATAATAAGTAGGTAGATTTTTTATTTATATATATTTGTTTTTATATGTGCCTAGTTCAGGTAGTTATGTTTTCCATTGTTTTCCATATGGTCTCTGTGTTATTTATTTCTTCCTATCAGATGTGCAGCCATTACAGACTGGAAAAACGGTTTTATATTATCTCTTTAACTTAACGTCAGTTTCCGCATCCACAATTTCTTGCAAGACTTCACAATTATCGCGATTTTATTATTCTTTCTCGAATACGTAAAAAAAAGTATAGGATCGGCAATGAAAACTAGGTGGGGGTCGAGTAACCGCGGAACCAAACAATTTTTTAGGCTTTATAGCGGCTGCAATATTTTGTATGCTCCCCAGGGAGTTGAAGAAGTAAAGGGTCTTTGTGCTGACAGATTCGTGCCAGGCCAGGGGTAATAATTGTGAAAAGGTTTGAGGAGTGTGAGAAAGCCCTATGTTAGTATGTAAAAAACTAAATGATTACACCTTGACTTACGAAAACTTCCGAGTTCAAAGCTGGATAACCTACTCATGGCCATTGATCACTTTCTCAATTCTTTTCTCGGTCATTTTGACCACGGGATACATTTATTTCTGTAAAAAGTTCTGTTTTAGTCCACTCCAAGATCTATGTTTCAGTTTTGTAAATGAAAATAACTACATAGTGTATTATGAGTGATCAGACTGAAAATAAATGAACTAAAAAAATTCAAACCCTCCAGTAATTTAATTACTTGAACATACTTTTTTTCTGTTTTTGTCTATCAAACGTATGTTTACTTTGATTCTCTATTGGTATGTTTACAAGGTAAGCCGAGATTTGATGGCAAAACAGTGGGAAAACGAGCCAAATTCTTCGATCTGTTATAAATATACATGTTAGCTGTTGAACCTCGACACAAATCATACTCGTGATAGTTGATTTACTGGTTCGTGTGAACGTGCTTCGATCACACTTTAGAGAGATTCAATGTAGGCGTTGTACAAACATTCACCACATCGCGCAGAAAACGGTTTCATAAACATGTATATCTCCCCAGGGTTGTCGTTAAATTATACATTTGAAGCCAGTTTACCTGAAACAGAAGCCTCTGCCCTGACTGACGTTGCTATATTTTATCGTTTAGCTGGACACAATTTAAACCTTAATAACATAATAACATATCGATTGTCTGGCCTACCAACAATTGTTAAATTCATCTGTACATTTGTTGTTATTTTCCCCGTTGTTACTCTGTATATGAATTGTCGACGATATGGTCGCTCACATCGAAAAAGTAACAATGACTGTAAGATTGCTGTCGCTTCAAACCATCAAATGTAGTTACAAAACGCAGCTTTCGTTTCAGGTCTGTTGATTTTCATCGTTACGTAGAATGCCATCAGACCGACCATCATTAACAATAAAATACATTTGTATTACGATACCGTTTGTTTATTGAATGTCTGTTTTAGATATGTAATTGTGGGCTGTCTGTAACTCTGGAATACTGGGTCAACGGAAATACTTCAAGAATTTATCTTAGTCAATGGTATTGCGGCTTTACAGCGGTAAAAACTGTGTATTGCTATCAGTAATTTTCAGGTAAACACGTTTTCATGCCAGGAAATCTGTACCTTTTTAGCAATCTTGATTTGTCTAGTGTTCCATATGACATGCTTTCTTTGTTCATAATTATAATATCTAATGTATAATCGCGCCCCATTGATGGTACTCTAGAATTTTACCATGTAAAGCAGTTGTGTAATATTTAGTTCAAACAGTTTAACCGGCACGGGTCTAAGCTTATGTTATATATTATTTGCAATATGATACAAAACATAGCGACAAACACATTTCTACTGTTCAAATTTAGCAATGTGTGATACCATTTGCGCTAAGTTATTACTCGGCGGAAAATGAATGTTTTCACATGGAAGTATTAAAATATTCGTACTATCATGGGTATGTTGGAAGCACGTAAAATATTCAATTTCAAGATGAGAATTATGATTCAGAAGCATAACAACTACAGCATACATAGTGCAGTGATGTGGTCATTTATAACACCCACATTTTCATTATATTTCACTCACGTTTTGGTCATTTACCATTGCATACGTGGAGTGTGTCTTCGAGGGTCTGAGCGATTCTCAAGTTGGGTTCTATTTTCCATTTATCACTACTATATACATACAACGTTTATGGGATATATATATTAATTAACCCCCCTACTTTTAAATGATGTACTAGTACTTACTACGCTAGTAGTAACATACACATATATGTAGCGTGTTACTTATTTTCACTACAGTTCGTATCACCAAAGAAAACATCTGGAACATTTAGATGTTCACTGACGCTGGTTTTAGTAGATGTTTGGTCGTATGAAAACAACCAATATTTACCAGACACTCAAGCAATTGAATCAAGACACGGGGACACAATGATATAACCTGCAATCTATGAGACACAGTGCTTTACAAGGATCACATAAATAGTAACTGAACACCAGGATATTTTATACAGCCTAATTGCACAATGGTGGTAATGGGTGGTGGCCGCTGGCTGTTGACTTGTCGACAACGACGTATCTGTACTGACACAAAACATTTTGTGCTGCAGGATAAGTTCAGAAGCCCTGGTAAAATAGTAAACTGACGATCTTGCTCATTTCTTTAACATTACATATAAATAATGTGTTGGTGTCTTTCCCTCTTTAACTGTTGGCACGCAATTTGTACTTTTGTTCAACGTTTCATTCCCATATGACGATTTAACATTGGACATTCCGTAATAATAAGAGCGCCTTTCGTGTCCCAAAATATTAAGTGAAAATCCATGATATACTGGGTATGAGTAAATAGAACGACTCTTCGATTCCATATTACCTTTGGACATAAAATCAAATCTGATCACCTTCCAGAGCAAGACACATCTACAGCGTTCGGTGTGGATAGAGGGTGCTTTCTGACGCCATCGAACATAGGCGCAATCGAATTTCTTTGATTAATCGGTTTATTTTTCCATTAAAAGCCATTAATTCAGTTTACAGATCTTTAAACAGATCCGAAAAATTTAATTCTCGCAAGCCAGAGCTGTTATTTCTTCCGCGACACTGCGAAATAATGTCTTGGGCGGCGCCGTGAAAGAGGCTGTGGTTTACGACGATGAAAAATCCTCCCAGTCCCAGAAATGTTTCTCGCTTACATTACCGTCCTGACTTCAAATACATACGGGAGATCTCACGAAACCTTAACAAAACGCACCTGAACTCTTTTCTAACTACAGTCAGCACCATATGACTTGGACAGTCGAGTCAAATGTATTGATGCAAAACCAACCGATGAGGCGAGAGTACGGAACATGTGAAGCAGGACAGTTAGGATACTTGCATACAAAGCGGTGTGGCAAACCAGTGGTAGACAAAAGCTATCATCCGTATTATTTATCAAGGTAAACGAATAAATTGAGTTCCTGATGTTGTATTATTCTAACCATAATCCACTAAAATGTGATCAAGATAGGGGAAAGAGACTGGTTTTTGGTCAGTGCAGATAATACAACCATGTCATCAATAGGAGATGGTAGTTTATGTTCCATGTGACAAAAGTAGCATTGGAAAGGGGAATTTTTACTATTGTATACTTCATTTTCAACATGAGCACATACATATATCAACACACGAACATACACATACACATAACATATACATGTATCATGTACACACACAAACATACCAACACCAATAAACGTACAATTTCCTTAGAAACACATTAGACTTACCAGCAAATTTCAGATTATGCAAATTTGTCAAGAGTTCTTGGCGCGGATTCTTCAATTCCTACACTGTCGTCCCTTGCCATCTTTCTATCGTTTTTGGTCATAAATAGGCCCTAACTAGAATAATTTAGTTGTTATCCAACATTGAACTATAGATTTCGCCCCTTAAGTTGTATTGAGTTTGCCTAAATCTGAAGCACGTTTTCAAAATATTACTCGATAATCTTGTTTGTTTTTAGTTATAAATACAATAAAAAACTCAATTCTTTCAGTTAGGCCTCAGACCCCCTAACTAAATTGGCCAAAATTATAAAAGGTTGCAGACTGCACATTCAATTTCAAATCAGTATGTAGTGCTATGATTTTCATGAATATAAAGTCAGTTAGTAGGGAGGAAAAATAATTCTTGTGTTGACACTTAATACTTTATTTTAGTGCCATGCATTTACTATTATAGCGAAAATTCACCCATTTCTCATTTTGACGACATTGTTCTAGAAATATTTGTATTTAGGGGTATACAACAAATCCATTAAAAGTGAAATGTTTTTGTAGGATGGGGATTAAAATGGCTCAACCACACCCATACCCACCCCACCCCAAAGTAACATAATTTAGTATTTTATCCTACATTGAACTATTGATCTCGCCCCATACATTATTTACACCAAGTATACTGTATCACTGTGAATGTCGCTTTGAACATTTTCCTACCTAAGCATGATGAATGGCAATACCTTCGTCTTTGCGGTAACACAACTAGACCTAATACTTGGTGGACAGCCTACAATTTTGAAGTCTCGTCGTGAACCTAACATCGGATATTCCTAGACACCTGCCCCCGGCACCTGCCATGACCTTGAAATGCCAGACCATTACCAGTTAGTCAATTACTCCAAATGGCTGAGCTGAGGTGAGTTTTGACTGAACAAAATTCGTCAATTTGGTTCTTTTGTCGTTAAAATCTGACAACAGTAAAGGGTACTAAGCCTACATCATGATGGGTCATGGTCATAAGCTAGCCAGCTGAGTACATGGCAAGCGTTAGTTGGAATGGCAACCTGACCGATATTTTAATTCGGTCAGATACTATAACAGAGACTTCTCAGAATTATTATGGTGCTGGGTTCGTAGAAATCACTGTTTTCGGGGAATTTCTATTGTAACGGTGAATGACCCGCCTTATAATGTGCTAAATTGTAACCTTTCGATTATGCAAGATGTGTGTCCAATATGGCGGACAATATGTAGGCAAAAAACAAAATGGCGAAATGAAGTTTTTTCATTAAACTCTTTTCATTAGAGAGTCAATAATAAAGAGAAGAATCGTGCCGAAAACCATGTAAACACATGATAAAAACAATTGTGTGTGTGTGTGTGTGTGTGTGTGTGTGTGTGATGAATTGAATATGTACCGTCACCCTGCCCACACCATTACGAAGACTTGAGAGGAGACATGCTAGACAATGGAGTACTGCAACATGTAGATACAATGTATGGAAAGAAAATGGCTGTACGTCTCGGCCTTATGCTAATGTGAAAAAAAAATTCATTTTATCTCATTTTTTGATGATGTCCATTGTCTTTCTCAAAAAACAAATATGTGTTGTTCAAATCAATATACACCGTACTATCCTTCGGTAACACGTGAAGATTTCTTTGTAAAATAGCCACCTCTGCCTCACTGAATAACAAAGCATCCATAAATAAATATAAAAATCGTGCTCGTTTCAGTCATTCTTGTATATGTAAGTTTAGAAGGACGGGTCCAGTTACCTTTAATACAGAAATGTGTTAAATAACTGTTATCGATTTGACGCAGTGACGTCACGTCTGATTCCACCAGGTAATGTGTTGTCATTTGTGATGACTTGAAAATCAATTTCTATCATAATTTGAGGTATTCAGGGAAGGGCGAACGCGAAGTGTTTTTCTTATATGTTGATGTGTAATTAATGGTGGCTGATAATGTGTATAATTTACTGAGGTATGAAATTTGGGGATAATCCAGACGATCTAAGTGGAGTTTTTGTGTATTTTCCTTTTAAAACAATGTTATAATCACATTATACCACAATCTTTTCTCTCCTTTTCTCTCCCTCCTCTATTTGGCTGCAGGTTTGTCTGTGTATGTCAAACTGTCCGTCTGTCTGTCTATCTGTCTGTCTGACCATCTCTCACGCCCCCGCCCCCACCACCACACTGCCGTCGGTGTGTGGTTCGTGACTCTTATTATAACATCTTTTATGAACAGAAGAACGGTAAGTTCGTGGATATGGAGGGAGTGACTTAGACAGGGTGCTGCTGTTACTAACAAGATGAAGGTGACTGACATTACAATGGTATTTCGGACAGAGTAATGTACTTACATGTGAGCCATTTCTTAAAGATTCACCAGTATCAAGGACCAAAAATGAGCTCATAGTATTTATAGTTGTGAGAGACGCCAAATTCATTCGTGAATTCAGTAGAGAGAGAGGGGGGGCAATGATTGCCAAACGACAACAGTAATCCGAAGCTGATAGTAGGTTGAGGATTGGTTGTCAACTTGTTCTCCAATACACTTTCAGTAAACACGACTTGTGACATAACTTCCAGAATTTACCACTCAATGTAGTCTAATTCATTTAGAGATGTTTACTTTTCGACAAGGTAATGCATAGCTATACCTCTGTCAGTCGAGTTACTCGTTTCCATGAAGGTATCATGGCGATACATCATTACAAGGGAGTTTGTATGGCAAGCCTGAGTTGGCCAGACATCATGATACAGTTATCACTCACCTCTGTAACTGATAAACCTGATCTGGTATTGTCTAGTCTTCCGAACTCTTGCAGCAGGCCAATCTACAAAATTAGACCATTCGTCTAAAGTTCGGAACTCTTACAGCTCATGGCCAATAAAAAACACTTTTCAAACATATCTATTACGCCATGTTGCCTTTTCATTCTATTCTATACTTGACTTATCATTATTCTTGTACTTTCAACATTCTAACAGACTGCAGACATTTGTGTAATGAAAAGGTGTTCAAGCTCGCAGTGTTGGCATTTTCACTTATCTATGCAACCCAATATTTACACTCTGGTCTAAGTGACGTTTTACAGGTTTTAGTTATTTCAAGTAGAAATGAATAAATAGGACGGTCAATCCTGAACTGTTCTACATTCACGTAACGTTTACCACTGCTACATAGCAGTGGGTTGATACGGATAGACATCAGCTACACAGATTTATGGACTCAGTTTAAACTTTACTGACGTAATTAATGACGCACTTGTCCTGAGGTCAGGTCATGTTAGGACTTCTATAGAAGACATATCATGGGGCAGCTAGGAGACCGCTTGTGTAGATTTACATGACGCTGATTATCCAATAACTCCACAACTTGTTTCTGAACACTTGTCATGCGTGCACTATTAAAATGACAGGTAATGTGTGTTATTTACGAAATATCAACACGATAGATCAATCTGCCATACCTGATAACATAACCCTGTCAGTTAAAACTTGTATACTTATGGACGGGCGACGCCAATTACATTCGATGTGAAATTAAGTGAATTATTACTCAAATAAAGCATTCCAATTTGATTCATGATCAGTTACAACAAAAAACCCTCTAATTTCTATTCTTACATATTATATCAGATTCGTTTGCATAAAGTACACTTTCCACCAAGGGGTAGAAATCTCGAAAAGATAGAGGGTTGAAAATATGTATACAATTCAGTTTACCGTGTAAAATATCATATTGGAGAGGGGACACGCCTCATTTAATTTCACATAATGGGAGTTTCTGTGATTGAAAAGGAAATGCATTTTGATAATTGACCTGGAAAGTCTAGGTCAAGATCAAATAAATAGAAACCACAATGTAATCTGTAATAAATTGGTGCACCCAAAGTATGTCGTTGAATTGAATGTAACTTTTACTTGCAAATTCGACGAAAAATAAAAATGGTCTTATTTGACGAACCTGACAACATTGTAACTTAACTAAAACAGGTACATGCCCAGGTTGATCTGAGGTCACAGTAATATGCAAATTTTGTACACATTTTGAAACGCCTGTATGATGGGTGAACTGTAAAAATAAAGAAATAGCATGACTTTGACGTTTGACCCTGAAGGTCGTGGTCAACGTCAGGAGTTTCAACCCTATTTAACATAAGAATAAACTCTTCATTTATTAGAGTTTTTGAGATGTAACATTTGGGGGGGGGGGGTTATGACAAAATGGCTGCCATTCTGCCAAATTAATTAATACTCTCCAAATAAATCACGGACATACAATTAGGCCCTGTGCATTTGTGTAACCTTTTTTTCAAAATGTAAAAGACATGAGTCATACATTTGTATAAGGGCTGTAAATTCTGTATCATATACGAAATTACACTGATTTTGATATGACTTGCTGGTCAAGATGAATTTGCATATCTGGACTGATATTTCAACCAAAACAATAAGGTATAGATACATGTACTGTAATTTCTAAGCTGTTGTACAAAGTTTAAGGTGAATGTTCATAACACAAATTCTTGGCATTTCATTTGTCCACTGTTATCATTGGTGTGAATAAAAGCAGTCCCTGCCTGATTGAAAGGCAAACACACACGGACGAACAAAGGTTTCCCATCCCTATCACTTCTCTTGACGATGCCAATTGTGGCTGAAAATCCTGTAGCAAATTCTGCGCACTGAGTCATGCCAGACTTTGACCTGATTTTTCATTATCTTTCAGACAAGGTGTATATATAAGGGCTTGAAAACTGGTGGAGTATTTCGCATCGATCTTGGAATCTTGTCACTGCAGGATTGAGATAATATTAGAGTCACTATTCCCCAGATGATTTGCATACTTACTATATTTTCCTTATTAGGCAGACATTTTCCTTATTAAGCAGATGAAATGGTAGCAGCATCCGACCGCACGGGGGCGTTATTGGTGGATTGCCATCAAATTAACACGCACAATAATCTACCACTGACAAGCCAATTGAGACTCGTTAACTCATAATCTGATGATCTCGACGATCCCCTTTTGCAACATGAACACTTAAAATGTGTTTGAATATTCAAACTGTGTCACAAATAGAGACTTGAGTACACAGCACAATGTTAGATTGTTGTATCACATCTTAGCAATGTTATGATATTCATCTGACTTTGATCTTCAAGCAGAAACATCTTTCGAAGTGGGCAGGGTTAATTACTACAGTACTAAGACTAAGAGTTACACCACTTATATTGATGTCCGTTTGTAAATGATATCACAGATAATTCAGTTCCAGGGTTCAACACAACGTAGGAATTGGATCCAAGGTCGAGGTAATGTATACCACGTTAAACAGACGATTGTATCATTTTACCATGCAATTAAAAACATTTATATTTTCATTTAAAAATTAGGTTTTTTTTGTTAAACGCTTCAAAGTTAACAAAAAACAAATATTCTAAAACCTCACATCTCCATTCTATTAGCAGTACAACTAACCATTCATATTGTCATTAAAATTTACATAGGCTATATTAATTAGTGCTTCAATTCAAAGTGGCACAATTTTCATTCTATCAGGTCTATCAGCCATGAACACTTATATTTACTCATCATTATTTGCATGTACTGTTAGTCAATGCTACCATTAAAAAAGTCGGAAAATCTCATAGTGGACAGTGAACTATGAATGTAGCAGCGTCCTTCGACTCCTGCATGCCTACAAATAAACTATAAATCACGGAAACTGGAGTATGTTTGTTCTCCCAGGGGTCAATAAGTTGTCCTCAAGGCCACTATAGTACATCGGATATTCCGACAATGCCAGTTGTTATATCATCGAAATGTAATCTTATTCCACATTTGTCTATTGTCTTAATAGGAAAGAATTGGGTTTGAAGTTGACAAAATCATGATGAATTCATGCCACAGAAACGAGCTTTTGTACATACTGCACAAGTCTAGTACTGCACAGGGTTGAAAGATCATAACCTTGGCATCACTCCGACAATAAACCGTACTGTGAACTTACAAAGGTTTTATAGATATATAAATAGAACACAGTGATAACTAACTTAAAATAAAAACCATCTATTTAGAAACACGTGTCAGTTTCTATGACATTTAATGAATGCAACTACTTTCAAAAACAGAGCGAATACTTCTTGATTGCATCACAGATGATCATTCCATGATCCAAGTCTATAATCAAATTGAGATGTGCCAGAAGATTGCAAGCAAATCACGAATCTCGCCTGAACCATTCACTATCACAGGTTGGTAGTAGAGGAATGGAATTAGACCATCATAGCTTGTTTCTTTCTTGACATATAATGATAGCAGACCCGTATCAGAATGAGTATAAAGTGACCCAAAGTACACTGACCACCATGTATCCTTGACTAAATGTATCATGAAGTGAACTACTTTTTGCCCCTTGCATCGATATCTTTGTGGATCGCTTGTACAATGACTAAAACAGCACCACACGATATAACCTTATATATAACTCACTTTATAGCAGTATTAACTATACTGTACTGTAAATGAGGTTTTCGATCAAATATTGGGATTCCTGGGTTTTGATGCCTGTTGAATAAGGGGTTTTTTGTTGACTTCACGAGACAGACAGTGCGAAATCGTGTCCACTCAATGACAACGCACAAAGGTAGTTATTAAGGACTCTTACTCCGATAATTATCTTTAGAAGTACTTCCTTTAATTTAAGTTAACAAGTGCACAGGTTCTCAGCAATTTGGGGTTTTCTTAATTTGTTATTGGTCAATCCGTCTTAAAAGTTGTAAATGTCGACAACTGCTAAGGACTCGAATGTAAGCAATATATTATTTAAATCACAATCAAAGCGTCCAAACGTATACATATTATGACAGTCGTGAAAAGATACGGTGCAACAAAGAGGATTTAAAACAGTAACTCATTTACATTTCTTTAGTCCTCTGTTGTCTCGATTTGTCCAGTATAGTATAGCAAGTAGGACTATCAACATTGGAAAGAGTCCAAAAGAGGGCACTATCCATTTCATTCCTAGTCAGCCTCTACAGTTAGTAAATATTGAGAACCTTGAGAATAGACGTAAACACATTTTTAAGGCGTTCGCATCCTCTATAGTTTAAGTACAAACACAGATTTCACCAACTGGTCCCATCCCCAGTTCACCCCAGGTATCACATACGTTTTAATGGATAAAGTCACTTTCAGGTGTTGGACCACCAATAAGAAAACAGTCCTGTTGTCTACAATAGAGTAAGGCTGGCTCAAAAAATTGTATTTTCGAGTGTTGATGTTCATTTAATAATTATTTTGTGTTATTGGCTTTTGTGTACTTGGCTTTTATCTTTCCAGAATTGTTATTACATCACATTTTAATTGAATTTTCATGAGTTTAGATGGGCACATTATTATTTTATAAACCATCTATCATTATCATTATTATTTTCTATTGCCCACGATCTGTAAAAATTAATGCAGATGTTATTGTTCACTAATAACACAACTCAAAGATAATATTTACGGCGGATTTCGTTACATGTATACTATGTACACTAACGTAGAGCTTCACATTCGGAATACCCGCCATACACTAAGTTTTGTAGAGAGACACATTTGATCAGGAACTGGGCACAAACAACTTCTAACAGTTAAAATATTTTTTCTTTCATATCAGGCCCAAATGTGTATAAGGTGTATAAGGTGTTGTGATATATATATATATATATATATATATATATATATATATATATATATATATATATATATATATATATATATATATATATATATATATATATATATATATATATATATATATATATTGTGGAAATTGAGGTTAATTAGTGATACAACATAAACATCGAACTATGACTAGAAATACTTTAATGTTGTATATACTGCAGGAGACTACGGCACATATTTGTTATGTAATATCCTTCACAAATCATACAATACACACTAATTTACCAATGTCAGAGTTGATGATTTTGCACAGCTAGAAATAACAACACTCATGTTATCGACGCATCATGATTACATATTACATAATATTAAACACGCCCCTTCTCTGCTGTATTTGGTTGTCACTGTTAGGACTAAAGAACAAACTGTGAAAATATGGAGTAGATATCTTCATTTTTAGCAAAGATAAGACATGATAAGTAAAGAATGAAATTGATGACAAATAGCCTATTCAACAACCTTAATCGACGTTAAATGTAACAGCCAACAAGAAATCGTGAGGTGTACTCTACACCGGATTTTAATCAGATTTAATAGCACTGTCTATATGTCATGTTAACGACACCCTCCCATTTTCTATTTATTAAAGAGACGGGCCATATCTGAATGCTCTTTTGTTTCATTTTCAGTGTCAAATGAGGAATGGCATATGCTATTGTACAATTGTATCAATTTTGTTTAAATATCACTTGATATCGTGAGATCTGTGGCATTGCACTTATATAAGCTTATTAAGCAACCGAATAAATTGTTCGATAACGTGATTTTTGGATGTACGCAAAAATTGCATCTCGTTAACGTATTGAAAACTGTTAACGAGATATGAATATTTTATAGTCATTTCAAGTCTCAAATTGATACAAAATGATTTGTTATACTTTATAGTATAACGCTTTTATTTCTAAATAACATTCAGGCCAAAAAAATAATGTCTTAACTTGACCCATGCATAGGGGCACGTATTATTTCTTAGATTGTTCTTTTCCTTGTCGACATGCTGAAATATGACAACGTTTTGACTTGAATAGATTTCCCCTATCTTTATGGAAAAGAAAACTAGTTATGTTATAGTATAGAGCGTATATCCATGAGTACTTAATACTATATATTAGCTGCAAACAAATTTCGACCAGTGACATGATTTTAATAATAGCAACCATACTACGGCCATAGCAACAGCATACTGACAGCGTGTTTTACAAAAATGATGGCTGATAAAGAAAACTAGTATTCCAAAAATGGACATTATATACAATGTCAAGCAACGACCATGATCATAGTAACAGTCAATGTGTTAGTGTCTTTTTTTAATGACAGTAATGGGTAGTCAAGTGAATGGGCATTCCAAAAAATGAATAGAAAATATGCTTGCAACAAAGGTTTAGGCTACACAAATTTTGAATTCCAGATCACTTCAGTAAAATTGGTTTTCTTTACAGTTGACTGACTTTGAGTGGAGGTTGAAACGATGGCGACTCTGTGTTGCTAACGATGACAATGTGACATTGCTAGGCTCTCTTAAATGATAGCATCTATGGTCTCCGTTATGCATAGTTGAAGGTAATCATATGTAAGCCAATGGTTTGGAAATACAAATAACCAAATGTGATACATTATCAAAGCTAAAATACAGTCAGACTATTATTTAAATCGTAAAATGTCAAGGTCCAAATAAAAGGGCTTAAAAAAGAAAACGTGATGTGTGAAGGGTCTATAGTTAAGCACAATGACGTTATCAATTCATGTCACATAGCCTAGGGACCTGGCTATCTCGCTCGACAGTCTGGCTCTACACAAATTTGTTCAGGCGAACGACATAGTCAAATCACATAGCCAAGTCTCCGGGCCTAGTCATTCGAAGGAGTGTTATAATATCTAGCGTTTTGGGTGTGTTTTTAGGTCATATTAAAATGTTGTTGCATCTTTTACACCATTTTTCCACAGAACAATCAACAGAATCAACTAAACTTTGCTGAACAAAATCCTTATTGTTGTTTTATATTGTCCGGAGTTGGTGACGTTGTACATGGTGTACTACGAATAAAACGCTAACTCGATTCCAAATTTTGCACCATATATGCATCTTGAATAACCAAAGAATTTCGACTGCTATATCTTTTGTCCTCGATTTTCTAAATACATATATAGGTACATTTGTACTTCCAATTCTTAGTCTGTAACTAGAATTTATAATCAGTGCTCACTTTTAAATTGGTCAAAATAATAACAATAATAATAATGTTGATTTTTATATAGCGCTTTCCCACTCTGTACTCAAAGTGCTTTACAATTATTACCCCTGGCACAGATCTGTAGTGGCACAACGGCCATTTGTACTTCCTCAACTCCCTGGGGAGCATACAATCCATTGCAGCCTTTACAAGCGCATAGGATTAAAGCATTCACATTGCAACCACTATCCTACCAGGTCCCCAATTATACAGCTCAGCTGGGTTGCCCAAGGACCTTAGCCACTAAGAAACAAACGGTGGCGATGGGGCTCTAACCTGCAACATCCAGATTCCAAGCCGGCCACTCTAACCATTTGCCCATCCGGTCCACAAACACGTGTTCAAAAGCGTCTCGCGCGCTATACTTAAAGTCTTTGATGACTGACCATGTGAACAATCAGATGTTTTACAATTTTCAACATTTTTAATATAACAGTATTGTCGAGAAGACAATATTTTCAATATCTGACTTTATACGCTCATTTTGGGCCTTTCTATTTTTTTTCAATACCTCACGTGACAGCGTTTATTTACAAATCTATCATATCATTGACACAATCCCAACTCAAATCCGTTTAGATTACTCTTTACTATTACTGTCTACTAATTAATTCAAATTCAGATTGTCGTTGTCATTTTCATTTCCAACAGTTTCAAAAGAAAACATAACAATCTTCTCGAAAGAATGTGGCAAATAATTCGGACGGATATTTCAGATATTATTGTCCGAGTAATTGCATATTGTCGAATTGTCATTTAGTACTGTTTCAATTCGAGGTTTCATATCGAAGTTTCGAAGATTGTGTGAATTTGTGTCTGATCTAGAATACTGTTCTTTATAGTGCAAGGTCGTCTGGAAGTTTTCGGCTGAATTTTCTGGAGGAAGCAGGGACAGTTTTATAAAAACGAATTCTTCTAGACGACAATATGTATGAATAATTATTAGAATTAACCAAGAGATAACGACAATTACCATATTGGCTGTAATACTCGGCGATTACAAAGTTATACAAATACTCCCCCGATTCGTTCGAAGAAATTTCTAACGTCAGTTTTCAACAGCAAATGTTAGCTTTGACATCGTTTGTACGTATCTGCTCAAAATTCCTGTCGAAATATTACTTGCCTCTTGAGTAGAATGGATATCATGCACTAGTGTAAAATACTTTCGATGTTTCTTGGAGAATTGCGCGAATCTCGTTAACCCTATCGGGTTGAACTGGTATTAAAGTTAGCGACCGAAGGTTAATGCTGATGCCCGATGGTACATTCCAGATGAGGGTCTGTCCATCCTGACTGAGGGTTGATAACTGTTGTAGCATGAAAAATTGTGATCAATGACAAAAATGTATACAAGCGTAGTGCATAATTATTCACTCGTATATCCATGAAGATATTCAAATTTTGATGGTAAATTTTATCGTCTCAATAGTCAACCACTTTCCCGCCAAAATCGTATGACTGTTGCTTTTTCCCTGTAATTTTTGGCGCGTTTACTTCTTGTAAAGAGTGGAAACAAATCAGTGGTCCTTATTTACTAAATGATGTAAACGTTTGGTTTTGAAGCACATTTGCAAAATAATGAAAACAAAATTAAATTATGTATAAACATGTGACCGGGAGTGGTGGGCCATGTATTTAATAGCAACAGCTCAGACTAGAATCCATTTTATTGTCGGTAAAAATTTGAAATGATTTCTTTTAATTCGTCGACTTTATTTTCGAGTAGGTGAAATTCCTAAATGGATTATGTATTTTCCCGTTTCTGTCTGTATTCTTTTTCTGTTTAACAACGAAACTATTTGCTCGTCTCTGTAGCATACGAGTCAACAAAACTGGGCCAAGATACAGAACCTGTCATTCGATATTATACACAAGTGAAATACTGGTATCATCATATAAAATGAAATGACAGCGTTGCTATGATGGTTGGTCCCTGTCGCTCGTCGTCACTACCGTCGTCCTACACTACACTACACTACACTACACTACAAACTATGATACTCCTCGTCTGGTTTGGGTCGGTCAGAGCCTCTTTGATGTTTGAGTCTGAATAGCTCGCCTTTCTACTTCTCCACATTTTGCTTTGTTCTCTTTCTAAACTCAAGTCGTGTTCGATTCACGGTATCGAAATCTTTTGAAAAGAAAGCTAGAATTATGCCAACATACGCAAATAAGAATATCTAGAAGTGAATTCCCTATCTTAACCATTCATGTGTTGATATTAAACGAATGTTTTGCTTCTCTGTATGGATCTAAAAAAAAATCGTAATTATGACTATGAAGTGAAAGCAAACGGTGCACAATTTTACACAACGGCAATGGCCCCTGACCCCTGTGATAAACGAGTAGAATAACCGGGCCTAGATACAACCACATATAATATCATTGGACTTGCAAGTTACAATTTATTAGAACATAAAATATGTTGTCTTCTGTATCTTTTTCATCATTTTTGTAATTCAACGTTACTGTAGAAAGTTATTATCAAAAATGTATTCGTATTTTTGAATGTATGCCAACAGGGTGGTCTACTTGTAAGTCACCATATTAACATGTATGCATATTTTAACTAGAGTCCATATTTTTTGCCATAATTATATACAGTATAAGGTAGTGAGGTACTGCAGCAGGCTAGGCTAGTCTTCATATTAACATTTCTTTAAAAAAAATCACACAGTGTCCATAGTTTTGCTGGGTGTGGAATAGTGAGGTATCACAGTAGTGGGCTACATTTGATTCTAGATCACACAAGGCTCTGCATTAATACATGGAAGGAAGTATAAAAATTAAAAACACAGGTTGTCACAAAACAACACGATATCGTCCCAAAAAGCTCACTCTAGTGGTCTGAGCTTTTTGGAACGACATTGTGGCAATCTGTGTTTTTAATAATTATACTAAGTAATGAAATGTTTGAATACATAATTAGATATTAAACTTCGAAGTAAAATAACACCATTTGTGAATTTAAATGCAATGACGGTCGTTGTGTCATTAAACGAATCAAAACGGCCAAGCAACATATTTGTCAACTGGTTCCTCAAATGATACGTTTGCATGATGTAATATTAGCTGGTTTCAAGTTCATGTTGAAGGTCATACCGTTACGATCACATGGCTGATCTACACGTACAGATACTTTTTTAAAAGATAAAGAAATAATGACATTGATTTCATTTTAAAAGTCAGTGAAGTTTATAAAAGTATATCAACTTATACTGCGATGGATAAAAACAATATTTCAATAACTACAGATAAAAAAACGAAACTTGTTACATAAATATGGAGAGGGACCCATTACATTTTATGATTTGTTTTGTAAGAGAACCCATCAATGTTGTTTTGTTATGTTTTCATACCTATGCTTGTAACTCGACCACGTGTGCCATAATTAGAACACTAGTATTAAAAATATTTGAATGTCGACGTCGTTTCCGCTTCTGTTCAAAATCGAGTCTGAATATTATTTGGGTTTGGTTTTTGGTTTTTTGTCTGTTTGGTGTGTTGTTGTTGTTTTTTTTTTGGGGGGGAGGAGATTGATACCAAGCACTAAACGTGTAAAATACTTTCGACATTTCTTGGAGGATTGTGTGAATTTCTTTAATCCTAACAAGTTGGGTTGTCATTATATTAGCGACCAACGGTTCGTGTAGATTACTGGCGGTGCGTTGTTTGCTGGTTACTTGCAAAACAGGAACAAGAAGTCGTACACGGAGAGAGTCAATATATTTAGCTTAGACACTGTCGGCAACAGAAAACTGTCGTCAAATCAACATCATTTCTGACAAAATCAAGCAGAACAAAATATGAAGAAGTGTCTCCTTTACAAAATGGCCGCCAAACTGAGTACTGTGGTCCAAAACGAACACGTATCTCAAGATGAACGTAAACTACCTTCCACAATTTCAAGTGGCAAAGTTCTTACAGAACTGAAGTACTACCCGCCATTGCTTCCTTTGACGCGCATATAAGGGTGGGTTAGTGTGGCGTAAAACAGGGGGTTATTGAAGAGGAGATGGTCGTATAAAGGCCTGTGTGTTTCATTGACAATGTCACAATGAAAATACAAATCAACAAATTCGCGTCACGAATAACTTAACGAAAAAGTGCCTTTCACTGGTATGAAAAAGTGTCAAAACGTGCAATCTGCAAAAGCTTTTTGCCATCATTCGATATCGAGTCGTTCTTCTATTCAAGTTAGGTTTGACATTATGCATTCTGGTTTTCATTATTTCCAAAAATTTTGAAGTCAGACACAGTTCAGGAATCAACGTTAAAACGGATTATTGTTTTGTCATGGCAGAGAACTTGACATGGGAAATTGTCTGCTGTATGAAACACGGTTTCAAGATTGTTGACAGTTTTTGTACTTGGTAGTTTTTTTAAAGGAATAGGTACCGGTACTAGGTAGGACTGACTATACACCCTGGTTTAATACGTTTGTGAGCGAACAGAATTTTGGTCATGACACGCGCACGTACGGGTCCGGATATAGGTTTGTGAGCGCGGTATATCGGTTCAGCGATAGCGTTGGCTCCGACGCGCTCGATAAGCGGTCATTGTGCGCGGGAAGAAGTCAACGGTTACAAGTGTAGGCATAGACGCCGGGCATAGACGTCAAACGTCTACGGATAACCGATATTATGTCACCAAATTTTTTCCATGTTCACGTTTTTTTTTATTATGAATGAAGATAAAACTTAACCAAACGAAAAAGATCTGCAGATCACTGCATTCCAATTACACATTTGTTTGGGTCAAAGATATGCCTGTCTATTTGTATGATGTCGCCTGTACCCGTTGAAAACTGTGACATAAATGAGGTTTTAGAATAACAATTGATGTAAAAGTAACAAAATTATATATAACGAGTTCAACTGAAACACTGAAATTATCCTCTCTTTTTTAATTTTAGTAAAAATGTTAATGAAAATGGTGTGGTACTTTACTGTTCTGTCAGCTAGATCTATTTTTGTTTACATTTTTCAAACAATATTCGGGTACTGAAGTAATCTCTTTCGTACTGAAGCATCATAAAATGATTGCTGATGTTTAGTAATTTTATAGGACAAATGTACGTTGAGATTAAACTCGTACAGCTGGGGGAGAGAACTCGCCTTTGCAGCTTCTGAAGCCCTCGGCCTATACTACTATCATCGACTGATACAGCTGTTGCGCTACAGTGACGTCACAGATCATGAATATTAATTAGTACTAGGAATTCCTCCTAAGTTCGGGGAAGCCAGGGTGAATGCGGCAATGTGATTGGTTAACGTGTCTTCAGGTTCAGCGGTTTACGCGCAATATGACCCCAAAAAAAACAATTTCTTCTCTACTACCATGACGAAAATTCAATTATGCTTTCCCTCAATTAAACAAATAATCTCCAAAAAGTAGAAATCAAACGATGTTTGAACTAACAATTACGAAGGTGTGAAAAACAATATCATTCTACTGGTTGTCAATGCACATTCAATGTCAACTATTACCGCCTGAGAAAAACGCCATTGGCAGGACTGTTTTTAACGCTATACCAAATTCAGATAAAGAAAACTTACCGTCGGCAATGATGTCCCAGACACCAGTACATCAGTGGGTACAAACATTCATGGAGCACTTACACAACCTTTCCAATCATCGTCTTGCCGGTAAGTCGGTTGTCAACTGAAGAAAAGGTCGTTTGACCTCGTTGCGCGTGCCTATCTTTCAATTCACTCACATCCACGTTTGTTTTCGACGTTCCTATAAGATGCACCCTAAATATCACACACCTTTCGTGTTGTTGAGGGTGGAGACTTCTTTCTTGAATGGAGCGCCCGACCCATAAACATGTATACGACGTGTATATGGGCCACAAAGGGGGAAAACCCTGCAACGCCCCCAACGACAAATGCCGTCTACGCAGCGCATAAGGTATAAATCTCAAAGTGCACGTAGCGTAGTGTGTACGTACATGTGTGTATGAATCAGTGCAAGTTCAAGGTGTACGCGCGCGTGCGGTCAATATTAAGTTGCTCTGAAATGTAAATTAACGCTAATCGTGGCTTAACACTACTATAAACAAAATTTCAACAGATATTGAATTTTACAGACGACCTACACATGCAAGACGATGAAGACATGTACATGTAAAGCGTACACTGATAGGCTACAGCCTGTAGTGAACAGGTCGATACAATCTGATTAAAATCCGATGTGATGTTAAGCGGCTAGATGTCCTTATTTACCTCTATGCATCGTGTTGTGGCGTTTGTTTTGTTCGGAGTGATCGCCGCGATCACTCGGTATGAAAATAAACGACACAAAACGATGGAAATAGAGGTAAATAAAGCATTTAGACGCTTTCACCACATCGGATTTTAATCAGATTGAGGTCGATACATCACTTGCATCGTTGTAGGCAATATAATACTTTAGTAAGACTAAACGTTCCCGTGAACGTTCTAAGATCATCAAAATAATTCGTTTTCCAGTCAATGTGTTTGCTAAGGTTTGTAATTTTGAGGAACCTTCGCCTGCATTAAGTCATTATTTGATCAAAACATGGCTTGATCAATAAATACCCCCGGTAAATACCGCGCCTTCTGGATGGAGCGAGCGTCGTCGAGTGGCGCGTCTAGTCTGAAGTTCGACCCACGTTGTGACAATATATACCATATATAGCGTGTTTTCTATACCATGCTTTCCACAGCATGTTGTTAAGTAATAAAGTGATACATTAATACGAAGTTTATTACATTGTTAAAGTTGTTTTCCAAATCTGTCTTGTATAGCCCCACCCCCACCCCAATAGTTGTATAAACCAACGTTTTATTTGTAAATGATAGATATTTCATATCCGTAAATGATCAGATATGAGAACTAAGCATGTAGACCTACCGCATTTCCCCAAGCTGCCATACACCGTACCCATGTATGACTGAGTCGAATAGAAACTCGAGACAGCTGAGTGAAGTCCAGCAAATGTGTCTTAGTGTCATTCTTTTTTACACGACGCAAACTTGAACAGTAAGCCTACAATATTTGTAATAAATCAATAGCTAGGCTAATCTTTGAAGCATCATCGACTGTTTTTGACATATAGAAAAAAAACCAGTCCATTCTAGTTACGGTGATGTGCACCATGTATTAACCGGGATCGGATTTGTCATACAAGGATATCTAGACATTTAGATGTGGTAAACAAGTAATTTGCATAATAAATTTACTTTTTATTGACAATATTCAAATTTGTATCAAATCGAAAACTTTAGAAGTCTTTGCTATGTACTGTAACTGATAGAGAACAACGACATTGCATGCATGTTTAACAGCCTGTAGTGGGGATAAGTCAAGATACAACTTACAAAATAAATTGGCATGGTGTAGGCCTACATAACATGATAAGTTTATCTTTTTGTTTTTGAATTCCAGAATCGTTTACATTTCAGTTTTTGGTGAGATCGAATTTAGTGGGTAAATATTATGCTCTTATGCCTAAAAAATAATAGTTTGTTTCGGTTACCCAACACCACCTAGATTTTTACTGCCGACCCTAAACTTTGTTTTTACGTATTCGAGAGAAAAAAATAGTAAAATCGCAAAAATTGTGTGAAGTCTCACGAGAAATAGTGGATGTGGAAACTAAAAACACAATATAAAACTGCTCTTCCAATCTGACATTTCTTTCGTATATCTTTGTAAATTTTCTGTGCGAGGGGCTGAGGCCCAGCACCGATTAAGAAATAAACTAAACTAAACTAAACTAAACTATCTTCCAATCTGTAATGGCTGTACATCTGATAGGAAGAAATAAACAGCACAGAGACCATTTGGAAAACAATGGAAAACCTGAACTAAACACTCACACATGAAAAAATAATATATAATAAAATAAAATAAAATATTTACCTACCTCACCTATTCTGAGCGTAATCGTAACCGCACAGTTATTTTTTATTAGGCCCTATGAGAAAACAGGTCACTTCACATTTTGAGTTCGATTTTTTTTTTTTTGAAATAATGTCACGTGAAAACAGGACCATTTACTTTACTTAGACTAGTACAGATTGACTGCAACATTGATTTGATTGTGTTTTTTGTATGTGGATGTCAACTAGTCGTTCTACTTCAATTTGTGTCTGTCTTTGAAAGTTGTACTATGTAGCTCAAATTTCGACAGAACCAAATTATGCTGTTATAACTTGCTAGTTCCAATTTCAAGAAAATGTCGCTAGAAAATGGTCATGTAGGCATTTTTGGGTAGCAGCTGGAAGACAATTATTTTGAGGTAATTTGATGGTGCTCAATCCCCCCCCAAAAAAAAAAAATTGTCTTCCAAGTGAAATTTTGAGATTTTACTCCTCAAAATTTGCATACTTTGTAACTTAAAGACTTACTCTCTCTTATTATGCATGGCCCCTGACGTATATTGGCACTGTTATTTTGTTTCCAATTGCACATCTCCAGAATACGGGAAGAGGGAGTTACCGTATAATTGCACATTACAAATCTGTGTAGTCTTTTTGGGGAGGTTACGAAAATTCTTGGGTTCATTTCTGGGGTGTATGAATTTTTTTAGAGCGCGAGGGGGGTCTGCGCAAAATACTAGTATTTTGACCAAACTATTTTCTCCTCAGTCCCGTAAATTCTAGCCAGATCGGAACATTTTATATGTGACATTCTTGTTCCCTATGAAGAATTACACAGTTTAGTTACTGAAAGATGTCTGATTATCAAAGGTAACTGTGAGATCTGTGACGTAACAGATAGGCAAACCGAAAAAAAAATGTTTCGATGAGGTACTTTTTGGGTGTACCCAAAATATGTCAGCACCCAAAATATGTCACAGACATAAGGATCGTAGAATAAATGTACATGAGTAAACTCACTAATAATGTTGTTGTGTGCTCTTTTTTGGGGCAAAAACCAGTATTGTACAATATAGAAGAAAAATAGCGTCTGGACTCTCAAGCTGGTCCATGTCTCTTCAACGGGGCACAGCCTCTAACTTTGCGGTCTTGGTCCTTGTCCCTTCAACGGGGCACAGCCTCTAACTTTGCGATCGTGGTCCTTGTCTCTTCAACGGGGCACAGCCTCTAACTTTGCGATTGTGGTCCTTGTCCCTTCAACGGGGCACAGCCTCTAACTTTGCGGTCTTGGCCCATGTGTATTCAACTGGTACAGTTCTCAGTCATCAGAAATTAATATGCATTTCATTCTGACGCATTTTTTAAGTTATCAATCAATTCGAAGCAAACTGTTTCGACTCAGATTTGTTTCTGAAAACGTTTAATATACACTGACTTTAGGTCTATTTTATCTACAACATGTTCGTTAAAATCGTGATTCATTGGTGTGATTTTTAGGTGAGGACCCAAAAATCAATTTGATTGCGAGTATTGCACCATACTCTATGTACTGATACATAAATATGTTTATCCATATGTGATTCAATACTGTATTCGATATTATGAGTAAGTCATTATATCCAATAAAACGTTCCAGTAGCAGCTAGTGCAAAAAGTATTCCAGTGCACCTATGATATAGTCAAAATAGGCTCCTGGCCTGGAATAACCTAGTGTGGTAAGGGGCCGGGCTAGCGCTTAATACAAGCGAAGTATTCTGTCTATATGGTATTAAAAAAATAAAAAAATAATCTGGTATGTAATGGAGAAATACAGATACTTAACCAATAATTCTTAACCTCATATATATCGACAGAGTTTGAACAAATTTCATGACAACACACGACGAAGATCCCAAAAAACAATTGATGAGAGCGATTATTGAAAAGAATACAACTTAACGCTTCTATACTCTCAGTTATCGCCTACATTTTAAAGTGACTTGTATATGAAACTATACCGGTTCTATAACTGAATCATTTGAACCTTATACAAGAACATTCAACCTCGTCTCTTTCAAGAAAAATGAAACTAGGGTTACTTGCATTTCGAATACCATATCCAAATCAAAATGGCCGAAAAAATTGTTAGCTTTTTAAACATAGTAATCGAGCAAGAATTTGATATATTGTCGCTAGTGCATTCAGAACATTCCATATTGTTCATCAAAATTATTTAAATCAGTTACTATAATTCCAAAATGTTAATTTCCTTTAGTTTAGAATATAGATTTTGTTTCAATGAGAAAATCTAGATGATTCTTAATCTTGTCATTCAGATACGATGCGAATCATTTAACTGTAAAACCACACAAGATGTAGAACTGAATCATTGTTCAATGAAATTTAATATTTTTGAGAGGAAATAACGTACCGGTATACTTCTTATGAGAGAGTGCGGTGTAAAAAGTAGAACGACCATTGCTATGATCCGGGTTGCATGGCAAACCATTCGTCTTCTGCGCGGTTATCTTACCCCCACACTACTGCTATTTCATATTTCATCATCATCATTACCATCATCATCATCATCATCATCATCATCATCATCATATATATATATATATATATATATATATATATATATATATATATATATATATATATATATATATATAACTCGGTGAGTATCAATCTGC
Organism: Glandiceps talaboti; assembly: GCF_964340395.1. Classification (NCBI taxonomy): domain Eukaryota; kingdom Metazoa; phylum Hemichordata; class Enteropneusta; family Spengelidae; genus Glandiceps; species Glandiceps talaboti. The sequence continues at coordinate 6,998,592 of NC_135553.1, read as the reverse complement.
TAAGACAGTGCTCTATACCGCAGTGGCAGAGCGTAATAGTTTTGCAAACTATATATATATATATATATATATATATATATATATATATATATATATATATATATATATATATATATATATATATATATATATATATATATATATATATATATATATATATATATATATATATATGGTAGTTCTGGAACTCTTTCTTGGTTGTAACTCGGAGTTTCACGCATAGAAACTCCGAGTTACAACCAAGAAAGAGTTCCAGAACTACCAAAACTATCGCGCTCTGCCACTGCGGTATAGAGCACTGTCTTAGCAGATTGATACCAGATTGATACTCACCGAGTATATATATATATATTAGAAATTGACTAGTAGAACAGTCAGCCTTACTTCCAACCCCAAAATATACAGAACAGCGTTTCGATGCGACTAGTACACTACAATATATATTGACTAGTAGTAGTAGTAGTAGTAGTAGTAGTAGTAGTAGTAGTAGTAGTAGTAGTAGTAGTAGTAGTAGTAGTATAGTAGTAGAACAGTCAGCATTACTTCAGATCAACGTTTCGATGCGACTAGCACACCTTCATCTGGCTAAATACAGGTTCCGCGTTATTTGATTTAGTATGTCCCCGCTCACGCTAGCCACTGTTGGTAGCCTATTGACATATCCATTTGCATCGCTTTAGACGATTGCTGCCTCCTCTGTAGTGGTCTTGGTTGTCTCCTCCGGCATCCCCACCCCCACCCACGGCTAAGTATAGTCGCCACATGCACATGAACCCATCACCGGCCAGCATTCTCAGTCAGAGCGTTGGTTTCTGTGAAATCTTCCGTTGAAGCGGTCAAGTTGAATAACGAAAACGTTGCTAGAACTTCTAGGACATTATCAACACAGTCTCTTTGTGATAACAGAATATAACGTGTTTAGGCATGACACTGGAGATATATGTGTAATCGGTGGCGCGTACGCGTACTAAGACCTGTTACTGAGCCTCGATTGAGGTAATTTGATACCTGCAGAGGGGCGGGGAAAATTGTTTTTTTATTCGTTACTGTGAAATGTGGCAGATCTGAAAATATATCATCGGTAGAATTACATTCGTATATCAAGCCCGTTTCTAGGAAAGTCCCTCTCATTGTAAGCACCGCCCACTACACCCCCCCCCACACACACACACCATTTTAGATTGATTGATTGATTGATTGATTGATTGATTGATTGATTGATTGATTGATTGATTGATTGATTGATTGATTGATTGATTGATTGATTTATCTATTTCTTAATCTTTCATACACAGACACCATTTCAGTGCTGACGCACTCCCAATGGAACCTGTTGCAAGATTACGTACACAGAAAACAATAAAGAGACAAACTAGGACAAAAAGTTACAGAGGCACAGTGTAAGTTTATATCCAATTACATTACTTGTTGAATTGAATTTGAATTGAATGTATTTCACCAGAAACATAAGATAATAACAATGCAAAGAGGAAAATACAAATACAATAAAAGAAAATGCTCTGGTGAACACCATGGAAATAGTTTACTAGAAACTAATCTAGTCCATGGTCCATATATCCTGACAAAATATAGAAAGTAAAGATACAAGGCGTACTTATGATAAATAAATAATAATAAAACAATAATATAATAATAATAATCAATACACACATACATATTGACATTTGTTTGCAATATAGTACAAATGAAGCAAAGAAAAAGATGACAGCACAAAGAGCAGCAAAGAGTCATAATGGTAGATCAAAACGAACAAATCTATTATAGCACAAGTACAGAAAAAGATATTTACATATTTACAGTACAAATTACAATCAAGAAAAAAGGTGTGTCTTTATACATTTTTTTTAAATTCATGTCGCTTGTGTATATTCTTAAGTTTGTTTGGTATGGAGTTCCATTGTTTGGGTAATGCATACTATTTGAAATTCTTTTGACAAATTGTAAGATTAACTTTTGGAATGGGAATGTTACAACTGAGGGCTGATCTGGTAGGGTAGCTATGGGATAGACGATTAGTAATGTAGTGGTTAATATTATGAGCATCCGGCGGTTATTTTGTAAGTCATAGACAAACATGCATGTTTGGAATTTACACAGTTTATGTTACGGATTTGTAGACAAGTGTTGCCTAATTTGAGGGCTGACCCAACCAAAGTTTTCATAATCCCAACCCGTTAGTATCACGGGGAACTTCGAGGAGCAATCGACCAGCTCGTTTATGGAGGAGTTCAAGCGTATTCAAATACTTTTGATTCGTATTACACCATTCATTCGCAGTATAATCGAAATGGGGAAGGACTAAGGTATTAAACATCATCTTCCTAAGTCTCAACGGCACAAAGTGTCTGACTCTCGACAGTAGACCAAGTTTTAGAGAAATTTTAGCAGAAAGTTTTGAAATATGTGTTGAAAATTTCAATTTTGAATCCAGCCAAACCCCTAAGTATTTGAAATCAAACCCTTGCTCTACTAGGTCTCCCTGTACTCGAATTTGCTTAGTTTTAGTCTTTGAGAAGAACCGAAAAGCATGGTCTTGGTTTTGTATGCAATGTTAACTTGTTTGACTCAAGCCAGGCCTTGACATGCATTATTTCCTCTGTAAGTGTCATTTCAATATTGGCAGCTGATTTGCTTGAATAGAAAACAGTCGTATCATCTACATACATAATTACTTGCGCCTTTATGACTGTTTCCGGCAGGTTATTGATATGAATTAAGGGTGAAGAATGAAAGTCCCAGGATTGAACCTTGAGGTACCCCAATAGAAATGTCCATGCTTTCTGATAATGTGGAATTTAACTGTACAACTTGTGTTAGATAGGCACGGAACAATGCCAATGCCGCATTGCCTTGTATACCAAATTGATGTAGTTTCTGAAGCAGCAGTCCACGATTGACTGTATCGAATGCTTTCTTCAGCTCTAGAAATATTGCACCAGTGAGTTGTTTACGATCAATATTATTCAATAAAATATCTGTAACATGTGTAACAGCCGTTGCCGCCGATGGCTTCTACACCTAAAATCCTACTTAGCGACGACAAAAATAGGAACCCAAACATTTAGTGCGATTTAAAGAACAGTTGTCCACCTGGTACCTACTATTGTTGATTACAGAAATATTATATTTTTTGGAGGACTACTGTACGAAAAAACATTTATATCCAGTGTCCTAAAGTACTTGCTCATTTGTTGGTTTGCTTTGTCTCAAAGTTGTGTATTTGGGGGGGTTGTAATAGCGATTGGGACTTTGTCACCCGAACGGTTTCCAAACAAACAAAGGTAAAAAAAAATAATGTCGCGCCTTGAGTTGTCTCTTCTTGTAAAACTGTTCGTCTCGATCCTAGTCATAACACATTGTGCCTGTACTTGTAATATGTACTTACTCGGATAGCCTCATTTCTTGCGCGTATAGTTGCACAATGGACGGGAATTGAGAAATTAGTGACGTAAACAGCATCGATTAATGACGTGCAACCACAGTTTTCTGACTGGACATTTTCAAAATGGCTGTACAATCATCAATGGAATTGCCGGCGTTCGTTCTTGACCTATCTTGCTTCACGTCTCCCCCCCCCCCTTACCACCACCCCCCTCACTACAAATAGATAAACGAATAAATTACTAAAATATCGTGTTCAGATCAACACTAGTCAGAATGATGCTCAAATACACATTGACATGTCAAAGAATCCTACCATTCCTGGAAGACGTTCTTCGAAGCCCGCCCCCTTGCGGTCGGAAGTTGGCTTGTAAATGTACTAGTACTAAAGTTTAGTACTGATGAGAGCTCGTCTATAAATTCCAGGTAAGCAAACTAAGAACTCAAATGGAAGAGACGCTGATAACATTCGGAGCCTTAAATAATCACGAGGGCAAGAGCCGGAAAATTAAGGTGGGCCACTTTTTACAAATTGCGAAAAGGACCATAGCGGGTCACATTTTGCTTGGCTTATTATATTCCCTAACTTTGCACTGTGTTCATCCCACTGCTGCAACCGGTTCTACATCAAACAGCTACCACATCGATTAGGATTAGGGTTTGGTTTAGAGTTACGGTTAGGTACCATAATATCAGACTATGTCAATCAAATCGTTGCTGACAGCCATGTAGTGAATTAACTGTTAGGTGTGATGTGAGGAGAGATGTCATAGTGGGTCTCACAGGCGTAAAATGATAACAAGTGGGTAAGACATTTAGGGATAATATTGAGGAAAAGTTGACTTCGGTCAAGACAATGTTTGGAGTGTGCTCTTCTAGACTGTTGGAGATCTGGTCGTCAACTCAACGTCAACTAATGCGATCCAACACAAGAATGCCTTCGCACAAATTCACTGTGGTGGTGGTGGTGGTGGTGGTGGTGGTGGTGGTGGTGGTGGTGGTGGTGGTGGTGGTGGTGGTGGTGGTGGTGGTGGTGGTGGTGGTGGTGGGAAATAACCATTTGAGACTTTCAACGTGATGGCGGCGGTGGGATTAAGTCCATTGATTGACACGTGTCCTTTTCCATGTCTGACAACATTTTAACATATGTTTTTTAAATATTTTAACAGGGGGAGGGTCACGTTTCTGAGAAGGGAAATTGAGGGAGGGCTCCTTTGTAGCATGACGGAACCGGGAGAGAGTCATATATTACACATCAGCTCGGGCCTGATTTCCGCAACCCCCTGTAATTACGTTCTGAAGGCTCCCTAATTCTTCTTTACTGTTAAAACTGATCAGTGTTGTTAGTACATAGATTTCTTACACTATCATATATCTAGTATAGTAACGTCCAATGGGAACAGTGGTTCGAGAAGGATAGTGTTGTATAATTATATGTTGGTAGAACCACCGAATAGCTATAGCCCGCAGACATAATGTCAGACATAGTATTTTGCATCTCAATTAACTAAGTATTTGTCACCTTGATATATTATGAAATACCGAACGTAAGCTTTCTTCTAGTTACATGTTGTCATTTTCTTTTTATACTGTTTAATTAAATATGCATGTGTTAATTATCTGAGTGTGGTGAGTATGATTTGTTCAATTTTTGTACAACTGATGTTCAGATTTGTAAGTTGTTTTTGACACATTCTTGCTGAGTATTATGTTGTTCATCAATGTATGTTTAAATTTATTCAAGAGGCGTCTTATTAGTTTAAATCTGTGTGTCGTATCCCTCACCTTGGTACCTCCAGTGTCTGTAGTTCTTCTAATTCTCCTGATCTCGGCTGGGACACAAGGCTGGTCCAGTGTCTGTACTGTACGTTTAATATTCTTACATTGGTTAGAGTAAACCAACAATACAAAATTATCATATTTTCAATGTTGTTGTGTTCCTTCCGACGAAAGAGATGTAAGATTTGAGTATGGCGGCGCTGTTTATAAATCCCGATGTTCGTTTGCTGTATTGAGTTGTTCGACCCGAGAGGTCACTATAACATGTAGGCCAACGATTGATGTGATATCCAGGGTCACTGAACTTGCATTGAGATGATGGGCTACCATTTTTCTTGCATGTTATCAAACTGTTGTTACTGACATGTTGTCGAACAAATGAAAGACAATCACAGAACTTCAACAGGTGGTAGCTACTTTAATAATAAACTATGCAAACATTATCCAATAACCATTATTCAAGTTTTCTTGATAATATATTTTGACTATTAATTCAAATGCCAAATATTTATGCACGGCAAAATGTAAATTAAATGTTTTATCTAAAATATTAGCTTTTCAGAGGATTTCATTCAGTGTCACGCGAGGGTACAATGAATTACACGCTAGTAACTGTAGTCATTGAAGAACTTGTAGTCATTGTGGTGGTGATGGTGGTGGTGGTGGTGGTGGTGGTGGTGGTGGTGGTGGTGGTGGTGGTGGTGGTGGTGGTCGTGATCGTGGTCGTGGTGGCCGTGACAGTGACAGTGTAAGTAATGGTTATGGTTGAGTAGGTAGAGCAATATATTATTAACACATTACCACTTCATGCACTTTGCCAACGTGCATAGTTGTATTTTCTGTACTAACTTCATGTCTAACATCACGGGGAGGCCACTTTAACAATTATGCGAAACAGATGTATATGACACCGCTGGGAACCACTCAAAAAGTACAAAGCGCTGAGAACAGACATTTAGCACAAATATTCTTTTATTCTATGAAATAGCGCAAGCTCGCAACCTATGACATCAAAACCTGCACAGGAAAACTCTACGATCTGCTTTGGAATATTCTATTAATGCGTTAGTCCGTAGGATTTACTGAGACCGTATGTTTATGGAGTTTCCGACGCCTATTGAAATACTTCATCCGCCAGCCATACGTTCTTCTATTATGCAAACCTATTCACCCTGTATATTCTCGTTGATGTACTTATCTCGTACCTATGGAGAAAAAACGTATTCTGCCCACATATATACAAGCGTATTAGATGTGTTGGTCCCCAGTGTAACGATGTAGTTGATTTCCCTTTCATAGGCAGACAACTTCTGAGATTTAGCCATGCAGTAAGCATGATAATAGAACTTTCGTGGGGATATAAACTGTGGAGGAAAAATATTCACATATGATGGAAATACCAAATTCTAAAAAAAAAAAAACATTTTAACATGTATAGATTGTTTCATCCTCCATATGTCAACTTGTTAATGAGGAAATCCAGACTGTTTGTGGTATTCTTTTTTCCACATTGAAAGTCAAAGCGTGCAGTGTTCAAGCGAGAATCTATATTGGTCAGATTAACTGAACGTCTGGACTCACGCGAACTTTATACACTGGACCTGACGTCAAACTATGTTGTTGGTGGAATCTACCCGTGGGACGCAACATCCTATATATAAACCACACTTTCACTCTGCTTTATTTTAGTAACACCTATGTAATAAACGCAACATATGTCTCTTTTTTTTTTAATTTTGCTTCTGCTGCCACTAAACCAATGAAACAATACTGTTCGGTTATTTTATAGGAAATACATGGGCAATTTGTAAAACCCAGATGTTCGTAATGCAATTGATAAGGGTAAAAGTGCAAGTACTCGACTGTCACAGTATACACTTCTGGGTTAATATTCTGCGATTACTTGTCAGAGAGATTTGATATATTTACTACAGAACCAGAGTGACTATAAAGTTTCAATTAGGCGGCAAGATGTTCTTAACGTCTCACAACATATTTTGTTACGAATTACATAAAACAGAATGCAGACACTGATAGCGCGCAAGCATATAAAGTGATACATTTTATCTCATTGTGATGATTTTAAATGATACATTTTATCTCATTGTGATGATTTTAAATGATACATTTTATCTCATTTTATCTCACTGTGAACACAAATCAACATGACTGTCGATGAAACAAGGATGATGTAAACACAAAAGTGTTTATTTAATATGTTCACTTTGAGGTAAATGGTACATTCCATTTGCGTGCCCGCTATCAGTGCACTTGTATTCTGTTTTATGTAATTTGTATCAAAATATGTTGTGCGAGACGTAGAAAACATCTTGCCGCCTAATTGAAACTTGTATAGTCACTCTGGTTCTGTAGTACATATATTTATTTATCCATTATTTAAGCGGTTCATGTTTTACCAAATAATCTTTTAAAAATAACGACGACGAACTTGAAAGTTATACGAATTTCAGAATATCGAGGTCATATTTCAGTTTTTTTCACTTAAATTGCAATTAAAGGTTAGAGCAAAAAAAGACGATTTGTGGTGTTTGAAGAGACGGAAACTTTAACAGAGATTAGTATGGTGACCATACGCGTATGTTTGTTGGTTATTTCCACTCGTGTACGTCACTTGGTTACCACATGGTGCACATCTAAAAAAACATATTTTTTATTTTTCATACAGAGCAATTAGCGGTTGTTAAAATTGATTGTCAAACTAGTTCCAGTATCCATAACGAAATAATGGAATAACCGGTAAGCATGTGTATAAATTAATGAAATGGAAGAGTTTATCAACTTGTTGCCTACTGTTAATACACGACATTTCCTGACATACATGTGTCCATTTAGAATCATGTAAAAAAAACAACAAGCAATTAACTTCCTACTAGTTTGGTAGAAGATTTGATGGATATAATTCAATGTGGTGTCACATGATATTAACATAAACTTTTGAATTTGAATAAAATTTACATATCAGATGACAAATAGAAAATCTCACAAAAATAGATCAATATTCCGTGTGACTTCGAGGATCCAACGACGGGTTTACTTCATCAGTTACGTCCCTGGTGTCTATGTTAACGTAGTATACACATCGTATTTAAAATTAAGAGTCACCGTGCATTTTTTTTAAATAGTGATTAAAATGATATCATATCGAACATTTTAATATCCACTATGGTCGCCGAATATATAGACTATTGTCAATTTCCTTGGATACAATAATACGATGAAACCCAAATTTATTGTTATTTGAAATAGACCATGAGTAAGCTTTCATATGACGGAATTTGGCGAGATTCGAAGAACTTTATTTTCAGGAATTTAATCCCCAACATTTTGCAAGAAACCGACGTTTTTCATTCTTTTCTACATTTATTGCTATGTGAATTTTTAGATTGTTCGTAAAATTCTCTGCGGATAAAAAATTCATGCAATTTTCCAACTTCGATCTTGCGCTTCCCTCATTGCGTACAAATAATCGTGATGAATGAGCGCATGCGTCATTTAAAATTCTTTGTATTAGGGGATTTATGAAATAAAAGGAAACCGAATGCGTATGAAACTGTGTTGCCATGGCAACAGAATTGGATCTAATAATGATCCGTGATCAGAGTGAAGACGACGTGCTACTGTTCACATTGCTCGTTGAACAATAGTAATGAAGGTTGTCACGGACAGAGATAAAAATGTAATACACGTACGTTCACTTTTCAAACTCGCCCACCACTTTACACTTCTTTCAATACGTAAATCTATTTTTTTCCAACACAAGAGTTCATTCCATAGGCTCCAGGGAGGTGGAGGAACAAAAAACACTACGTAAAAAATCCAATTCTGACGTCACATCATGTAATTTATCTGCGTTCGACGATGTCGTTACTCCAGTATTCCCATTTACCCGATTATACTATCATACAATATTCCACTTAATATTTCACAATCATGGAAAGAATGAACTCACATGCGAGGTGCTCTTAGTGTTATTGATACAGAACAGAACCAATTCCAATGTATAGGGACCAGTATGTAATTAGAATACTGAGAATTAATTAAAAGGGTTTACAGAGGTCAGACTAAGGTCAATTTCTCTCACTAAATGATTAATAATTAGCTACGACTCCACCGTTTGAGGTATAATGTGGCCGAAGGCCGACTTTACTAAAATTGAGCATCATTTTAAACATTTATGAGAGTTATGTTAGATCATATGTTTGTACATCCATTTAGAATTGCTGGCCTACTAAAATTTAAAATTAACTATGTCGTAAATAATCTCATTGTTAACTTTGTATTATTGATTTGATCATTACGTACTTTTCAATTTATTTTTACAATTGCAGAATTCTTTAATAAACATATTTAAACTGTATGGTTTTCGACGAAGTACAAAACTATGATATACTAATTATACAATGAATTCGTATGACTGACGTCATGTGTATGCAAAGGTAGTATATACTAGAAACAAAAAAAAGTAAATGTTCCCCGCAATTTCTTTTTTAAGTTTTAGTTTTAAGACGTGCGATCTTGTTTCTTACGGCGTTTCGAAATTCAAGGACGTTCTCCAAGGGGAAGTTCTTGTTACTATAAATAAAACAGAGTGGGGGATATGTCATTAAACTGAAAAGTTCAAAGATCGCAACCTCTCTGGAAGAATATCAATGCTGATGTACGGTGAAATACCGTAAAACGTCAGAATGTGTCAAATGTCAAAAAATCACGCACAAGGTGCATGTAGCAGTATCTTTCACCTGACCTGAATGTAACCATATTACCATTTCCATACCTGTATGAACTCATTAATATGCACACATAGAGTTGTCGATAGTAATTTGAAGATAAACCTTGCGGTCAGGTGACGTCACGCGACAGGTTGGCACGTCACGCAAGGTATGATGTAAACGTTGTCAATGGAAACCACCATAAACCAGTAGCAACTATAAAACCGACGTGAAACTATTCATGAAACATCGATGAACTTTTTTCCATTTACGTAATCTTTAGACAAACAATTAAAAACGAATAAACTATACATTTGATAGAGGCGGAATATTTAATAGGTCAATTTCTGAATTCTACGTACGTATAACGTACACATTGGAACCTGACAATGCGGTGAGGATGTTGTGCGCTGGTACTCAGTATGAAGACAACGTTGTTTAGACAAGACAAGACCAAATATGGTCATATCGTGTCACGTTGACTGAGAAATTCTTAATAGCTATTGGAACATTAGTTTATATATAAAGATATAACACTCAGATATACAAAATACATTATCTATATTTTTCACTCCAAAGCTAATAAAACTACTTTATTCACTTCCCATCAGCATGCCTGGTTTGAAAAAGAAAATATGTAAACATAGCAGGACAAAGCTATCACAACACAGCTAACACAAATCATATCGCCGTAAAAATATCAAATCGATATATTTCAAGGAGTGGTATGTAGTGCTAACTGGCCTAGGGAATCAAGGTGGATTAATATTTTTATCGAACACCTTAAAATTGAGCACTTTCATTTTCTGGTTTGCGAAAGTAAAGTCCTTATAGTATAAAGCGTGATTATTCCACAACGTTTAGCATTCATTTAAAACAAAAACAACAATTGTAAAATATATTTTCAAACATCAGAGATATACATTGACAGAATATACTCTCAGAGGATTCTGAAATTTGTTTAAATCAATTGTACACAAAATTAAAGTTAAACTTTTACCATACTATGTAATTTGTTTTCTAAATGTTGATTGAAAGCGGTATGTATGTATGTATGTATGTATGTATGTATGTATGTATGTATGTATGTATGTATGTATGTATGTATGTATGTATGCATGCATGCATGCATGTTGTATGTGTGTTTTACCGACGTACGCACGTATATATGTCTGTATGTCTGTGTTCTACTTGTGTGTCGAATCAGTCAAAATAGAATCGGTTTCAGAAAATCACTATCTAAGATTCAAATTTGTGAATATGAATATAAATCTAAAGAAACAAAACGTATAAAATCAAATAAATGATTACTACAATTGCGTACCCAGGTTTATGTCGGTATTTATTTAGAGGTAAACCAATTTAGGAAGATTTTCAAAATGTCTGTGTGTTGGTTGAATTTTAACGAGGGTAAAATATTTACCGTTACCATCGTTACCAGTTACGTGTCGTGTAGATTTGTTGCTTGTATTTCCTCCTAAGCCTAAAAGTAAGTAAAGCCTATCGGACAAAATACAATTTATTGTCTCCGTACATCTTAATATGAAAATTTCAAACGCAGCGGATAAGCCACCAGATCCAACGCAGACGACACCGTTTTCAAAGTTGTAGACGCAGACGATAGAAGTCCACTTGTTGTCTGTACATGCATGTGTCAATTTAAAATGGAGCTAATACAAACTAACTTTTTCTCAGTTAAGATGTTAGCGACACCACACTATATAAAACAGATTTACCTGTGTGTCTCCGTTTGAAAAAAAATGACTGATAAATGTTGAATTTGCAAATTTGTAACAGTAATATATTTTGTCGATGTTGCCCCAACTTACAACGTTCATGTACGTACATCAAATACCACACAATTTGTCATACAAATACATGCCCAATATTCAAACCAACACATCATATCCATTGATGGCTAAAAATAGATTTACTGAACAATATTCTCTACAAAAATAAATCACCCTAACGAAGTGACAGGTATACATATGTAGACAACAGATCACACCACCATATTATCGAAACATGGCTGCCCCTGTGACCTATGCAACATTCAATATGGGGGGGTCGTGTTCTAATATTGAGGTACACAGTTGCCGTTTATTTGTGTGAGTTGGTATACTAGTTATGGCATACTCGACTTCACACGTCGTAGTTTTTTTTTTCTTTAACAAATTGAACGACTCAAATGATTGTCTTTCATTGTCAGTGTGTCTGCATTGTTGACACAATGAAACCCGTGTCCCCATTGTACATATATAGTGTGTGTGAAAGGGCAACTCAAATGTAAATGTATATATAATGGAAATACTGAAAACTCATTCAATGATTTTATATTCATGAATATTATATCAAATACAATTATCATTCATAACTGCCAGACGCTGACAGATATTATCCAATATTTAATACTAGAATCAGTCAATATTGTTCTACAGTAATATTTACCTAACATTATTTCCATCATTTGCAAACAGGATGTTCGCTTGATTCCCATTCAATATTTATACTTGGACGATTTTTAGACAAACGTTTTGATTTGTCATAGATTTGAACTTCTTTAGTATGTATGTCATCTCTTCTAGTGTTTTAAAGGTTGTTAATTATAATTAATCATGTCAAACGATTATTCGGCCCTGTTAAAGTAACAATAATTGATTACTAATCGTAATAATTGTGATAACTATTGTTATAATTTCATATTGCTGAATTTAAATGCTCTACTTTTATTTCGTGTTTTTTTTAAAATTAATTTTAACTCAACCTATGAATAATTCTTCTTTATTTAATTTTTTTTACACTTTCTTATTTCATTTCCCATTGTATTATCTCTCTTTTTCTCTCTAATTAATTAAAATTTCTCTTTCATTCTCTTTCATTTTATGTGTATTTCTCTCCATCTCTCTCGTTTAGGTAATTGTTTATATATATGTGTATGTGTGTGTATGTATGTATGTATGTATGTATGTATGTGTGTGTGTCTGTGTGTGTGTCGTGTGTGTGTGTATGTATGTATGTATGTATGTATGTATGTATGTATGTATGTATGTATGTATGTATGTATGTTAGCATGTATGGTGGCATGTATGTGTTTATATATGTATGTGTGTGTGTGTGTGTGTATGTCTGTATTCATATATAAAGTGTCTCAATGGAGAGAACAGTTCTCAATGCAATAGTATAGTAATATATGTGTACGGTTGTATGTATGTATGTATGTATGTATGTATGTATGTATGTATGTATGTATGTATGTATGTATGTATGGATGGATGGATGGATGGATGGATGGATGGATGGACGGATGGGGGATGGATGAATGGATGGATATATATATATATATATATATATATATATATATATATATATATATATATATATATATATATAGCCTTACTTCAAAAGAATAAGGATGTAGTAAGTCGTTACTCAGAGTTTCACGCTTCGAGCGATCATCGGACAACTAAATAGTAATTGTCAAAATCTCTGAGGAACGACTTTTTACATCCTTATTCTTTTGAATTAAGTCTATAATGCTCTGCTACTAATATTTGCATCGAGCACTGTTCTCTCCAGCGAGACACTCATATTCATATATATGTATATATATATATATATATATATATATATATATATATATATATATATATATATATATATATATATATATATATATATATACTAGTACATTGACACATACATACATACATACATACATACATACATACATACATACATACATACATACATACATACATACATACATACATACATACATACATACATACATACATACATACATACATACATACATACATACATACATACATTACACGACATGGGGCTAAAGAATATCCTACATTCATAACAAGTTGTTTGCATAAATGTGAATAATAGGGCACAGGTCATGACATAATTAACATATTTACCTATCATGGTTTAATTACTATGACGTTCTTGTGCATCCCTATGTCTGTGTGTATGCCTGTGTGTGTGTGTGTTGGTGCTGGTGTGCATGTGTGTTATTGTGAATATGATATTTTCATAGTTTATTTATCATAATCCCATTGTTGAGTTGCATGTTGCTGGTATGCTTACGGTGTGAGTACTTGTACAACAACAGGCTGATTACAATAACTACAAGTAAATGTTCTTTAAAGGGACCTGTACAAAACCGAATGTTCTTTCGATATTAGTCTTGTTTCATATGGAGAATTTTCTTTAACACATTTATCATCGCTTGTAACTGAGAGCTATGTAGTGTTGTATATTGACCAAACTAAAGTAACGAGTCGATAACATGTTATAAACTTTGAGTTACATTTAGAAACGAGTCGATGACATGTTATAAACTTTGAGTTACATTCAGAAATTGAAATGACAACATGATCATAGAGGCACAAAGTTCATATCATAAATATGCTAGAGTTTATTTGCACTCACTTTAACACAAAAATGATATATAAATATATATATATATATATATATATATATATATATATATATATATATATATATATATATATATATATATATTCATATTTGTGTTAATTTGTGTTTTAAAAATGATATATGTACATATACGTGTGCGTCGATAAATATGGTGTTTCAAGTTTGGAGAGGTAAAACGTTTGTTATTATTGGTACAGGGAGTGATATGTAATTAAACTGCGTAAAACAAAAGTAATCAGCTATTTATTTTAATATCACATCTATCATTATATAGCCAAGTAACAGACCGTATGTGCAGACTGGACAAGATGTACTGAATACTTGTGGTGTTTAGGCACGTCGTTTTCAAATTACTTCATGACATGTATGAACAATAGAAAACCTTTTACAAATTTTTAGACCCTCAAATAGAATCTGTCCGTCCATCCGTCTTTGTGCGTTATTGCGTCCGTCCGTCCGTTCTCTGACAAGCAACATCCGATTTCATTCAAACCTGGCACAAGTGTGACATATCATATGGGACATGTGCATGTCACTTTGGTTTGCGACAAATGCAAAATTGACTGAATGTTAGTTATATTGGTATTTTAAAAAAAATCAACATTTACTGTATAATTCAACAACTATGTAAATCCACCATTTGTACTTCTTTTTAACTTAATCGCAGACATATTTAGTGTAAAAACCAACAATTTTAGCAACTGCTCCGTAATAATTAGACAAAATAGTTAATTCACGTGTCTGCTCATATAGTATAAAATGTTACATTCTCTAATTCTGCCGGCGTCATTATATTTGACCCAAGCCTCGACCTTCATGGTAGTGCTTGAATGGCAGCCACATTTGTTGTAAAAACCCGTTTCTACTGCATATTAAACTAACAACTGTAATATATAATAACTGCATTCAAGTGTCTACTCCTATGTTATCGGGGCAAGTTTTCTTTTTAAGACCATGATCATTTCCAATGACCTTGACCTTCAGGGTCAATTACTAACATCAAGACACTTCTTGCACATTATTTTATTTGTACATTTGTGGTATTTATATGTGATCAATTTCTTTCAAATCTTGTCCAAAGGTGATACATACAGAACAAAAGACACATGTACACATGTGTCATGTTGGTATTTGCATCACTTCTTTCTGAATGATAGTTATATTATGAGTGAAAATCCACAAAAAAGTCCAAGAACAAAAAAAGACAGCCACTAGTTCAAGTACCTATCCATATATTATCAGATGTGACCTTTATATTTGAACCCGACATTTACCTTCTGGGTAAAAAATTAATGACAAAAAATCAATTTCATCTGTTAAGTATTTGAGGGAATGTATTTGAGTGAATGTGTCTTCTACGAATATTTTGTCGCATTTTATTGCGTTTGGAAATATCCAATATATTTTCATATTTTTTTCTGAAGTAGTAACAAATAGTAATTATTCTAGCCGTTAGAATTAAAATAATAAGTACTCATTTCTCATCCATATGACCACTTTAATGACAAAATACAGCGGTAATATTAGTATTAAATGTATCACTACAACGTTTTGAAGTAATGATAATATGCATAATGATATGAAGTTGTCACAGATGATACAATACATATGGTTATTGCTTTGTGTATGCAAGACATTCTGTATGTACATTAATTGACTGTGTAAAAATAGTGCTATGTCTATTTGTGACGTCATCTTGTAGCCAGCACATCTAGAAACTCTCTATTGAAGTATTGAGACCAGCTGGCAATAACCCTAAACTTTGATGTGTTCCTAAATTGTGTTGTTTACTGGTTCTTCACTCAGTGCGGTGCCAATACCACTATGACCTCTAGAAATGAATAAAGTGGGCGTAACGGTTGTAGACTATGAATGTAGCTTTCCTTGATTGTACAGAATGATATACACATACATACATACATACATACATACATACATACATACATACATACATACATACATACATACATACATACATACATACATACATACATACATACATACATACATACATACATACATGCATATTCAGACATACATACATGTATATGTATGTATGTATGTACAGTAAACATTAATTCCAACGTACAAGCCTTCATGGTCCATGCACTTATCCAATGATCTATCTATTAATTAACACTTTAGTACGCCTGACAGAAGATGACAAATTATTGATCTAATCACTTCAGATTGAAACAGCAATTTACCATTATATACACTTAATTATGTACAGTTTACTGTAATTAAAAACTAATTTTTTGCAGTTCAAGTGCATCAAACGAACTAGCAAATTAGATATGCACATAAAATAATCTAAAGGGTTAAAAACCATTGTCAATTTAAAACCATTAGAAGTTATAATGCTTATGCAGATAAGCCTAATAATGGCATATTAGAACACATAGTGAACATTAATAATACCAAACACAGTAAATGTAATTTTGATAATTATGTAATAGAGTTTAAGGAAGTATTGTCTTACTCTGTCAATTGTAATTAGAGCCGATCGCTAATGTCTATCATTTTCAGCTAGATCACATATCACATCATTCTTACAACAGTACCATCACAATTTATACTTTTACTGTTTTCCTTTTATTTTACGCAAAAGTCGTATCCTTTCAATTGTTCAGTCATTCATCCAAGAGTTGGGCTTCTTTTATTGAAACGTCAAAACGGGTCATGACAGTGTATGGTATACATTTAACAAATGAGATAAGGCCGATATAAATAGAGACTGAAAGTAATACGTGTTGGCATAAAATGTTCTTTCAAATGAAATAAGCATACAAGAGCCTCTCCAATTCATTAATTGTCTACCAAATAACAGCGTTTTGGCACGTTTTGCCCTTATTGTAGACGCAATTTCCAGAATTAATTATTTTTTTTATGTCAACATTGTAGTTGAAATATGATAGCCTTTAACGACGATAATCTTTATGAAATTTAGTTTGCGTATTTTATAACGCATACAGGATAGTGATGGGAGATAAACTTGGTAATGACAGCACACACAATACATAACTCACTCACTCATACATACATACATACATACATACATACATACATACATACATACATACATACATACATACATACATACATACCTACCTACCTACCTACCTACCTACCTACCTACCTACCTACCTACCTACCTACCTACATACATACATACATACATACATACATACATACATACATACAGACAGACAGACAGACATCCCCCCCACACACACACACACACAGGGTGTAAACAACAGGTCAGTGTCACATTCTGAATTTGCAGTATGTATGCACAGATTGTGACGACAAATCAAATACACCTACTTTGACCTGCAGTATAAATCATCCTTTCATTCTTGCTGTTTATGTTCTAAAGCTTACTATTTTTTCCGACATATTTCAGATTTTAGTGAAAGCAAAATCAAGTTCGTCATAATTGACGGAAATAGCCTAGGCTACTCTACTTTTACGGGGATGGAAAGCTAAAACAATTTGATGGAGTTTTCCAGGTAATCCCCTCAATCCAACCGTTCTGTGTTGTTGTTTATTATCGTACCTCTAAACACGCAAACACAAACAAACACAGACAGGCAGACAGACATACAGACAGACAGACAGACACACACACACACACACACACACACACACACACACACACACACACACACACACTAACAAGGTCATTTTATTGATGGATGATTATAGATGTGAAATTACATGAGAATTTCTGACGCGATATATTTCTCAAAAATGTACGAGTCACTTTCATAGATGAAGCCCGTGGTCGTCGTGCTGCCCTGTGTGCCCGAGTATCATTTAAGGCAATTGAAGTCAAACATGGTAAGTTGATGACGCGTACCACCCTAGTAGTCGTGCTGTAGAGATCCTGAAATAAAAACCAACTGAAGCAGTACATACGTTTCAACAAAAAGTATTAATGTGATCCAAAGTTGTCACGATTAAACATTTTTGTGTATGTCGATGTTCTATATCGTCTCCATATTATATTTATTCTCAAACAGTTCGCAAGCACAGCTCCTCCCACGTCGATTAATTAATTTCACATTTACTCCATTCGACTTTAAATAAAAAACATGTGTGGGTCACAATATGTTAAACGAAGTCTGTAGTATGTACGTTATGTGTATGTGATAAGGCGCAACAACGCAATTTTTTTCAGTTTAAATCGTTTACTTTAAGGAGCGCATGCGTGTTTTAATGCTTGTGTCCGAGTTCAATTTTGACAAACAGACATGAGAGAAATATACGTACAATTTGATATGTACATGTATGGTAGGGGTTGAATGGTAGGGTGATTTAAAAACAGACATTAATAGATAGCGAGTGAGATAGAGAAAGGGATCATCATTCAACTCAGAGGTCATTGATATTGAAATTTAGGCAGCACAGATGCTGGATTAGAACAATATGAATTAATGGGGTTCAACATATGTGTTAATCATCTTCCATCTCTGTGCATCCATGATCTCTATTAAACTGAATTCCGCGTTTTTACAAAACCTTAATATTGTCTCGATTAACCGATTCATGCAAGTCCTACAAATTTTCTGACTCGGTGGGATATTTGCTTGACATCACTAATCCTTACCAGACACAGCAGGTTATTCCCCTGTTGGCGAGAATTTATCATATTCAAAATGTATTCCCTTTCGGTTAAAATTAGATTTTTAAGCTTGTAAATACAGTTCCGGGGTAAAAACAGTTGTCGTTTCGTAGTATGATGGTGTACTGTTTAAACCAGCACGCAAATTGACCGACGTTTTAATATTTCGTAAAATATTGTTTATTTTGTGCGCTTCGTCAGAAAACTTTGAACGCCTCTTTGTTTGATTAACTTACTATTTTTATCTGCAACAAATCGCTAGGTTTTAAATATCTTGTTCAAATGACAACACTCTATAACACCCTGATGATAAATTTCATATCTACAACTATGTATCCATCGAGGATTATTTATCTCTTTCTCATCATTTTTGCCGTCGAAAATCGTCGATTTAATAAAAAAAAAAAATAATCCATGAACAAAAATGCGTCTGCGTCGGTCAATTGAGGTACATTGGGAAAGGGTGTCTATGTGTGTAATGTATACAAATTTTATGTACAATACAGAATAGGTTTACGTGGTACGAAACTGTTGTAGGCTATATAAGTTACTCTATACATGTCAACAATATACCAAGTATATGTAATGTATTTGATGCAATTTACACAATTGCTGTCCATTCATTACACTATATACATCCCTCAAATGCAAGGAAATGCAACACGTCCCGACCTGCACCATCGAATTTCAACAATTCCTCCAAAACAATCCTTGGTATTGCCCTTTTTCTGTCGACAATATCAACATTTACAAATAGTGTCTTTTTTTATCGTCTACATTTCCTTCAAATAGAAACGGAAAGGAAACGTGTGGGTACCGCTAAAAGCATAAAATACCAACCGTAGTCACGTGACCGCATGACACTGCCACGCCAAACCTCCCCCGACTCCAGATACATACATTTACATGTACACATTTGATACTAAAATTGCAACTTCCGGAGGAGTGAAAGATCTGAAGTTCAAGGTTAGTAGTAATAATGTTATTGTATTCTAAAAGGCATCACATTATAATGATATATTAATATTCAAAAAATTAAGATATCAGTTTCATTTTCTTCTTCGTCTAACCACCTAATACGAATATCTGGCCTGTAACAGCGTACAGAACCCTCGGTAAATATAAATAAGCCGTACTTCAGTCTTTATCAATTAATGTCATAATAAACTACCCATGAATTTAAACAAACAAAAATCCAAAAAACTATTACAAATTTATAGAGTAATAAAATTGCTTGATCTATATCAAAATAATACCTCAGCAAAATATTTTTTTTTGCGAAATTTATAACGGCAAGGTGATTATCCGTGAAATATCTATTCGATTTTAAATACTTTCCTTTTTAGGTGTTTTTACGTGTTCGTGTAGCTCATTATGTTGATACGGTACAGTTATTCTTGTATACATTTTCTGTTTCTAAACCGGATAATTATAGCCGAAGATTCCTTCACTTGACGTCATCACTCTAAAATGAGGTCAGAACGAGAAACCTGTTCTTTAGAAACAGGAATGGCGCTATAAAACATAATCGCTTTCAAGCTTGCTGTCAGCATGTAAAACGAGATATAATCAAACGGCTACAATTGATGATATTTCTGTACGGCGATTGTACAATTTTGTTTCCTTTCTACAAAAACAGCTAATTCGCATCAATCAGCAGTACAATTCTGTCAAATTGAGCAAGGATTAATGAATATCCGTGTAATAAAAGGGTAGAGACTCGGACAAGGTAAACTCAGGATAATTAGATATGAATATTAATAACCATCATTTGACTCCACCAATGATAGATCTCCACACCGGATTACTATAGTCACGTGACCGATTTCGCCCTGTTTGATTGGAAATGAGATTCAATACCTTCGGGATATGAATATGTAGCTAATGAGCATAGAGTGGTTTATTTACGTCTTTCAGCCGTTGGCTTACGTAGACGGCATACGCCTACCCCCACCTACACGTGTGCCACTTCCGACTCCTTGATCGTCCTTTGCACATCTACTGTTATAACACGAGCCCTTTATTTTTAGTGCCAACAATTGGAGTTTATCTTTTACTTTCTTTGTGGTTGGAGTGGGTGTGTGGTTTTCGTCAGATTTCAGGTAGGTGGGCTGATTTTAATATTATTGAGAATATTGTGGTTGGTTTTTTTTAGTTCCCAATGACTATAGACCGTAATTGGTTTTCGTGATAGCATAACGGAATATATGAATTCCTGAATGAACGTCATCAAGTGTCTGTTATTGCGTCATCAATTTTTTAGATATAGAAGACATTTAAATGCACTACTGTGATACTCTGCTGACACTTCCAATGTGACGTCGGTGTATGTTATTGGGAAAGGTATTCACTCCGCGTCTACTATTAACTTTACTCTACTAAACGGCCATCGTGTTCTTTCAGTGCCCGTATTTTTTTGCTAGTGGGAAATAGCCCATCCGATCTTTTACCGCTAGGTCTACGCTTGAATATATATTTAGTTTGTATACCGACGAAAATATAATTTGACCTTTTTACAGACTGCCTTGTTATGGTTCGTTCGCTTAAACCGAAGATTAATACCATGGATCATAACCTTGAGGAAAGCTTGTATGATGTTGCGGATAGCGACGTTTGGGGAGACATCATGAAAGAAGCGTCGCCGAGAAAACGACGCCGAGGCCTTAGGCGTTCAACAGAAGACTCAGCTTTTGATAGTTCGGCTGATCGAGCTAGTTCTACGGCCAGTTCTGAATCCGTCAACGGAGAGACAACAGATACAAAACCGACTGGAATGGCAAAAAAACATGCACGGCGCCGCCGACCTGCTAATGCACGGGAAAGAAATCTGCGGCGTTTGGAAAGCAACGAGAGAGAAAGGATGCGAATGCATTCCCTGAATGACGCCTTCCAACATTTACGAAATGTGATTCCTCATGTAAAGTGTGAAAGGAAATTATCCAAAATAGAAACGTTGTCACTGGCGAAAAACTACATCACAGCTCTGACCGATGTCATCACAGATATGAAATCCGAGTTGGAAAAATATAAGGAAAGTGGACACGATAACAATAACGTCAGTGGAAAGAACCTCGGTGAAATAGCGACAGCCTCGTATCGTCAGATCGAAGCTGATGCCAATGCCCGTAATGTGCCCATCAATTGTCTGATCGAAAAAGAACTGAATATGTCAGAATGAATGAGGTTGTTTTCCGCTGTTTCAACTGATAATTACATTGAAAAAGACGATGACTACAATACATTCAATTACACACTGTGAAAATGGAGAGAAGTAGTCAGCTGGCAAAGAAGATAGGGGGTGTGTGATAGTCAGCTTGTACCGGTAGCAACACTCTTACCATATATGTATAGAAACACTTACCCATTACTCAAAGGGAAACAATGGTTACTATGACAACCACACCTGCCGTATTAGATCACAGAAGATAGAATGAAAAACTAGGTTTAGTCACGTGATAGTTAAATATCTTTTGCAAGGTTTCTATCACTCTATGGTTGACCTGTTCTATTGCCTCTCCTCACTGTTATTTCAGATAATTTATGTTCGATATTTATGAATATTGAAATTGGGGCATGAAAATAGTTCAGTCTGCCAGTTAAAGTGATGAAATGCAGGTATTAGATCAAAAGAAATTCATCACCTTTATGTACATTACAAAATAACCGGTCAACACGTCCATTAAAAGGTTCCCTTTAGGATATAGAAATTAACATATACAATACGTCTTTGACAATACAAAAAAACTTCCAGATATGTTTTTTTTTCTTTCTAGCTCGCAAAATAGTGCCAATAACATGTCTTCGGTTGAATAACAGAATTTTGTAATTTTTTTCGCATTCTAAAGTATGGGACGTGACATAATTATTGTGCAGGTCACATGATTTTGACCGAAAAATTCGGAATGAAATTTAAGGCAGTGTGTATTTAAACGTATTCCCACCATGATAGCATGAAGGCTTCCAAAGTCCGGGTTATAAGTCAGGCGTGTTCATATCATATTCCGGTGTCGATCAAAACTGAAATTTACAGGATACATGGTGTGAATGCCAACATGTGACAATTTTCATTATCTATACTATACTGTATACACCATGTACGTGCGTATTGAGAACACGGAGTATCCACGAAACAAGAATGTCAATTTTGTATAGAGGATTCAAATTGCAGTCTATTTTAATAACAGTACTCTTTCTCTCGCTCGTCTTCCAAGTACATAATATCATATTAGGTTTTTATCCCGTTGCCAAATATTCCCCCAAGTGCATTGAAACGAGTTAATTTATCGAGCAACACGTCGCTTCATTATTGGGTTGTTCTATTTCCTAGCATTTTTTACGCAAGCGTATTTGATTGCTATTTGGAATGTTGCAAGTTGGATTCATTATCATAGATAGTGGGTGAAGGGATAATGATGATCTATTGATCGTCATGCAACGACTCTAACATTTATTCATCAGTCACACAGTCTAGTCAACCACAACAACCATACAGCGCTCATTCGTTCCACCTGCGTCACACTCCCCGTTTCATATCACATTTTCCGCAAATCACAAAAAAAAGAATCCTCCATGATACCGGCTTCTCTGGTCATGAATTTCATGACTATTCGTCGAAATATTCCACAGCGTGTCACAAAATACATTTTGGAATCGTACCATTGTGCCTTTTTGTTATCCATATAAAAAAAATTCAGAATACGTGCCTTTTTTTAAAAATTAAGGGTTTTTTAAAAATATATATATTAATCTTTTAGCGTTTCGCTCATGTCTTCCACCGTAGAGTATTAAGTATACACATTTTGAAGAAAAAAAACAGAGATATTTTCTATGAAAAAGAAAACCCATGACTAAAACACAAAGATTATATTTCTAATTGTCATTCGTGAAGTATGGTCCGTATAAGGTGTTATTGTGAGAAGTCAACGTCCCTGTATCTAAGCATCCTTTTTTTCGATCCTATCCAGATATAATGTAACTTTCGTTCACTGTTAGACTATCCTGGTTATTAGACATAAGAGCTCACTTGTGAAATCGACCCTATAACAACGGAAATGAATGCATGTAATTAACATTTAGCTTGTAATTAACAACAAGTACAGGCTCGTGTCAATCATTTCCAGCATGTCCTATTGAATAACAACAAGAGAGAACATGAGTATTGCTCAATTCAAAAGCACAACTATAAACGTGTACAGATAATTGAGTATTAAAAAATCCACCTTAGTTTCGTCTGTGATGAGGAAGTGTAATTGACATGTCGGAAACACAAAGGCTACACCAGCGGGAAAAGGAATAATTATTTTACACTGACGCGACGATTTAGTGTAATTTAAAAACGCTGTCGTGAACACTTACTGTGCATCAAGTGAGGATATCGTGAGTTCGTCGAGTAGGTGATAAATTCACACGTTGATATCTACTTGTTTCCATAGCATTTTAAAAACGTAGACTATTTTCTGCCGCTTGGCTTGAAAAAAAATCAAAATCATTACTGCAGAACATGTCATTTCACATCGAACCAAATACAATTGTACAGTTTATATTATATTCTATTCTATAACTTTCACATGTAAATGGCTACCTGTTATATGCTTGATGAAAAAGAAAAATTTCAAATGAACAGTTTTGTGTATTTTCTTCCTATACACATAGTGGTCAAATGACTAACGTGTATCCGCATGTACTGTGTAGTTTAATAGTAACTTTTAATGTCTATAGACCAATTTCACTGTAATTATCACAAATTTTAATTTAATAGTCTTCTTTAGCTTTTTTAAAGAAAATGTAAATATAATTGGTTAAAGCAGAAGTACTTCCATGGAAAGGGTTTGTTCAAGTGAAATGAAAAAAAAAAGGTATCCTCATTGAATATTACTTTAACAAAGCTATGTACTTTCCAACTTTCATCTTCAGGGGGCGCTTATCACTTCCATCTTGTATCACATTAACATTTCAGGAGCAAAAAAAAATATCTATCTTTTGATGACTTTAATAAATCTCATTTTTTCTTGGAAATAATGGCGTTTCTGTGTTTTGTGATTTTTTATTTTAATGAGGTTAACATCTCAAGTGTAAGAAACAAAATATGCTGGTTGTAGATCCTCATATTAAGACACTTTGTCGTGCTGATTGTGGAGTTTGTTAACTTTCCAGTTGATTTTAATGTCGCTAGTATTATTTTATTATGGGGATTGGTTGCTTCACACTGCTGTGAATTATAGCAGGCATTTTACCTTTGCATGCATGTACAAGACGAGACACGCTATTCGGGGTCTGTTTAATCAGGAGAAGGAACCATTAATACTAGGGGGGTGTAGATGGGGATAATGATGAATTTTGTGATTTCATACTTTAAATGACTAATACAATTTTAATTAGAGTTCTTGACATTAATGCAGTTGAAAGTCAACAATAACAAAAATGTATGGTATTACAATATTAGATCAATGCATACAAAACGTGCTTTTCACCGCTAAAAATGAGTAAAATTTGCATGATTGCCATAGTGATTAATGTTACATGTGTATAAATAGATGTATAAGGAAAGCAGGGCACTAGGTGCACGGTTTATTTGAGTCAATTACTTAATTCGGTGACATATCATTGGATTAGCGCTATAAGAGGATTATGTGTAGAGATATAGACTACGTTTGATGGTAACACAGCTGGCAATGGAGAAGGCAGCGGCTGTTACGTACATTTCGACCAGCAGTGTTAATAATAGTAAGGATCATTATCGTATTACCGTATCACGCACCCAGCTGACAAGACGTGTGCTTGTCGCGTGTAATTGACTTTCATGTATGATACATCACCCACAATTCATGAAAAATGATAATAAACTGATGCTATCAACATGGAGTTAGAAGGGCCTCCATCACGCTGTCAATAAGCACGAAAAATATGGGAAACCATGTTGTGAGCATTCACTGTGACATCGAATCTATCATTGATAGTATCTTTACATCCGTACAACGTCACCATTTTATATCAAAATATCTTGCCCGCATTGACATGTATATTTATACATACAGGCGTCCACGGGCAGCTGATTATGCAGTAAGGTGATTAGCCACTCGCTTGCTATCAAACCACACATTAGACGTATACTATTACTAGTACTAACTGACGATAATATGCTACGTGGACAGATCGTTACTTGTCACACGACTTATAAATTGGGATTTCTTTGGAATTCATAATAAAACCTAGCTTATTAGCATAACATAGATTGGGAACACAAGGTAAATTCACTAAATATAAATAATTCAATTCAATTTAAAATACTAGACGATATGTGGGTACGGGTCTTTGCAACTCTGCTACTTTTTACGCCTACTCCGACAGACTATTGCACAGTAGAACGGTTATGTTTTATCGATCACGTAGTCGTTTCTGATAATGAGTTCACCCTGCTTCATACACAGGGATGCGTCTGAAGTCTGTGTTCTTACATATACCGACAGTGCCGACCTTTCATAGCTTGGACAGACGGGGTAGTGTGGGTGTTCTAACGCCATTAGCCCTCGTTTGTATGACAAGACTATATAAAGCATTATATATTTTTTTTACTGCGGTTAGGTAGTTTATTAATTTTATCATCCCGAGGAAATTATTTCCTGGCAGGATATCGTAGCAATTATTGAACAAATTATTAATCAAACGGTGTTAAAACGTTATTCTAATATAAATTATCTACTTCAGAATATAAACAACCTCCCTTCCAGCATCGCCATCTTTGAATGATCCAATAGCAGTTATTACTGAATGATCGATGTACAGTAATATGTATGACCCTGAAAAGACACATTTCTATTGCTAAAGAGTCTGTGGGGTTTGTATGTATGTATGTATGTATGTATGTATGTATGTATGTATGTATGTATGTATGTATGTATGTATGTATGTATGTATGTGTGTGTGTATGTGTGTATGTATGTATGTATGTATGTATGTATGTATGTATGTATGTATGTATGTATGTATGTATGTATGTATGTATGTGTATGTGTATGTGTATATGTGTGTGTGTGTGTGTGTGTGTGTGTGTGTGTATGTGTGTTTAATGAGTGTGTGGGGTTGGTGGATGGAGAGGTTAAGTTGATGATGTCTGATAAAAAAAACCACTTAACTTAGAATGGAATTGATAGCCTAGTAGAAGGATATTCCAATTTCCATTTTTTATTATTGTCTATTTGCTGTATTGTCGTTATTTTTGTTTTGATGGTACTAATATGTCATTTCCCCCTAACAAAAATGTCATCCTAACAACAATGCCATCTGTACAGTGACAGTGTACGTAGGGTCACAACCAGCGACAAGTTACGAGCTCTAGATTGTTTCATTTCTTTATGAATATTGAACCATTGAATATAACATTTCATTTTTTTACGACCATTTCTAAATTTGGGTTTATCCTGCACATAGCGGAGTGCTGGCAGAGCGTCGGAATACGTGGGCGTTCCGTAAAAAAACAAAGCAAACAAAAACTTAAGTTTAATTAAATTTATCAGATAAAGTAGTGAATTAATTCGCCACTTAACGATAACATTAAAAGGTCGTATTTAGTTGATTTATTATACTGTTATAAATCAATGTGAAAATGTCACCAATCAAGTCACACAGGTCGGATGGCGACGGTTGGACATGGTGAAATCGACATTGATGGGTTAATTGAAATCCAAATACTGTACACAGCGTGTTAATTCAAATTTATAGACCATAAATTAGTCTTAGCATTACGTCATCGCTTATGAATGATTATTCATTATTTGCGACTTTTTGATGAAAATATGCTAATTTTGAAAACGTTTAACGATCAACAGGTGTCGTGCCAGACAAAAGATACGATGTTAAGTTTAAGCCATGGTCACGTGACATTATACACGATAATATAGCGATAGATATAAATTATTTATATATAATAATATAATAAATAACTTACCACACACTGAGTCGGCTATGACTACCATATTTAACCGATTACTCGAGGTGAAAGGTCACGATAGGAATATAGTGAGTGAAAGTGCATCGAGATGACAAAACGACACCTTAGACACCTTAGGCATGTACCAATTCAAACCACCTACGCGATTTCCAGTAAAATTGTTTGATTACAATTTTATTTCCGTAATTCTTACCTAAGTGAACTCTACTAGACCAAAATAATTACAATATATGTTGTATCAAATTTGGGTTGAAAGGTGTCTGTCACAGTTACTAAAACTGCCTTCTTACATGACATCATCCCTGTATACGTACCGGGGGGGGGGGGGTGCGCTAAGAAACGCTCTGGGGTTACAATCGGAGTATGTGCTAGGCGTTGGAAAACGCTTTTAGAACTATGAAAATTGTGTGAAGTGAATCGTAATATATGATGGTTCTCAGATAAGTTATTTACTCGAGAATGTTGCACTCAGCGAGATAATGAATTCAAGTTTTGTGACACGATTTATCGTGAAATAAATGTGTCAAAATACATGTGCAAAAAAAAACTCCTCTCCCCCTCCCCGAAATCCCTATTATTTGTTTTTTCAGCCAGACAAATGCCAATACATGTGTGTAAACAGTCAGGGCAGACATAACGAGAGACAAATTATCTCGAACACACGTGACTTGAATGACTGATACCTGATTGTTATCGTTGACAATGCAGATGGCAAATGTCAAAGAGGAAATGTCTCTAGTGGTGGATGAAGATAGTCGACAGTTTGCAAAGGGACTTTTAAAGTGTGCTGTTATGTTCAGCTTCAACGTATGGCTTAAAACCCACCTACGTGTTATTTATTACACTTCTCTCTTTGTCAGTGGGTAGTGTGACCTTATTGTTCGCAGAGTGATATACACGCTTCCAATTGTCTTTTTATTATAATTGATATCTCCGGTTGAATTTTGTCATCTGTTGGTGTTCTCATCTACTCAAGTAGTGCTGTCCTAAAGGTGGCACGGGTTACTGATAAGATAAGGAATGCAGTTTTCTATCTGCGATTCTTCAAATTATATAAGATCTCAAATTTAGATAAAACGGCACCCTAGCCATGCTGCTCGCTCGCAATAGGCAAGGCTCAGTACAATGTGAGAACAGTAATCTCTGTTGAATTTGAAATGACTACCTAAAGGTGTGTTTAAACCAATTTGAGCTCAGACGTTTCGGGTGAATCAACATCGTCAAGCTTGATATATCTCTGGGCTACATGAATGTAATAAATGCAGATAAGGACTACAAACAGATCGTATTTTGGTGTTCTCAATATACTATTTCCATAGCCAAGTGATACAGTAATGCATTATTTACACAAACATGTACCATTCACGCCATTCAAAATAAATCTCGTGATACATTCATGTGAAAGAATGTTCCTTCTAGCTTTTTCAAAACACTGTTTATATAAACCAAAATAAATTATCTTCTTTAATTATCACAGTGAGACAAATACGTAAAAAGAAAAGACTAGTTTGCTACTTTCCATTCTAAAATTGACGCCACATAATTCTTGTTCAATAAAGCCACTCCAATTTAATTTTCTGTTTGTCGTTCAACAATTTCTCCAAAACCTACCCTTGGCTTAGTTTTAAAATACAACATACACACACACACACACACACACACACACACACACACACACACACACACACACACACACACACACACACACACACACACAAGAAGTAAAATAAACTCACGTTCCAGTCAGGTTCTCGGTTTATATCAGTGTGAACGAGATAAAAACATACATGTAAGCCTTATGTATTATCCACTGAGTAATAAGGTATAATATAGGCAACTAAACATTTGAATAATGTCCGTATTCGGTATGGTGTAGCCCAGAGACTCACTGTCTCACATGTCTCAGGCCAACCTTTCAAACCACGAAACATACTAAAAGGTACATTAGGTAGGTCTGAGATAGTGAAACACGACAAGTCTCTCGGTCAAATATTCTACGACCACTATAATCCATCCAACACCCCTCCCTAGCCTCAACTTTTGAGGGTACTCCCCTTATATGTCCCTGGTTACTCACAATGGCTACATATACGGTGGATACTTTATAACTTATCTTCTTCCAGTCATCTGCAACGTGTCACCATCGTTGTCACATACATAGTACACCATGCAGGCACTATAGCAATTTAAAACATATTGTGACCCCCCCCCCACCCCCGAATAATGTATAGTGATCTCATCGGAGAAATTTAAAAAAGACACACCTGTAGGAATTGAAACAAAATGTGAGAGATAGTGCCATAACATCGCGATCACTTAACATCACTTTCAGTGTCATGGAAACACAAAATATTGTAAGCTACAGGTACGAGTACTGCGCATGCGGACAACTACAAGGTGTACCTGACATGAAGCTTAAGTTTTATGCACGATTAGTCGATGTATGGTAACAGGTGTAAATAGGAATATAACAATTAAGAAAATGTTGCTTTAATATAGTTATCAATAGTTCTGTTATTTCTCCATTTTTTTGACACTGGTAAGGGCTTCAAAGCCGAGATAGCTAATTTTATTATTTGACTGTCTGAATGTTTGTAACATAAGGGGAAGCTAAATACGTGTGGTCTCGGGGAGACAACAACCAATGCAAATGCAACAACGTGCTCTTGCTTTCAACTATGCGCTATTTTTTTTATTGTGGTCTGAATATCAACTGGTGATTTCAAAATTATATTAATTATATTTATAAGAATATATTTCTATAGCAACGGTGCAAACATCGGGAAGTTGATGAAATCATCATATTTGCTTATTTCAATTTTACATGAACAGTTTTTAATTATTGAAAGGGGCACGATACTTTATATGTCCCAAGTAAAGAAACGATGTTCTCGATATGACCAGTAAACTAAAAACACAATACCAACCATTACAACCAGGAAATTAAAATCACTATCACTGCATATCAATTTAACAACATGAAATAGACGGGGCAAAATAGAACATCCTCAGTGTACCAATAAAAGAAACAACTCATCGCCTTAACTAACTGGTCACGGTAGCATTTACCAAGCATGGCCGAAGAAATTACACTGACCCGTCTCTCACCCGTAAAAACTGTAGTCCTGGTTACACACCACTGGTGTTTTATAATTATTATGTTTTCACTGAGTGGGCAATACAATGAATTTACTTGCCATCGGATCAGATTTAGGACACACGGGTAGTAATTTTGTATTCAGTCATCTTTTAATTGGTGTGGGTGTTATTCATTGCAAGTCTCAATATGTCAGTTGTTTACACTACAGAAAGGGAAATAAAGAGTAACTAAAGATAAAACTCCGGGGTAACCTTGAAACACGTTGTTCTGACCTTTCGGTCACAGTGGACAATTTTACTATTGAGGTTAGATGTACTAATAAGTGCCTGTCTTGGTATTGTTTTCATAGCTCCAACCCCATTCCTACCCCTAACTTACATAAAACGTTACATTGCAAGCTAAGGTAAGAAAGATACAGTTAATTATGCTTGATTGCGATTTTTATATTACATCCACATGCACTATACTTGCAGGGATTAGCATTTTTATGTTTTCATGTGTAATGTTCCTTCCGGCATTATTTCGTGACCCTTGCTACCATAAGTGGTGAGGTAGCTAATGACTGTTTGGGGTATCAAAGCTTTTACAGATTCACTCAAAACAGTCATTGAGTTATCTCATAGACCCTCGGGTCTATGGTTATCTATTGCATTCTTTTGTACTGCTAATGCCCCCATGATCACATAGGCATTGTCATCATATATCATTTGAGAAAGATAATGCCGTAACTAATCAAAGAAAACATACAATTTACAATAAAAAAGTAATTGGTAAATATATGCGGGTGAGGTATTGTGGGTTTTTGTGCCATCATGGAAGCATCATATATACTTCTATGGTACCATGTACGACATCTTTCTCCGCTTTATCTTAATTCCTCCTCAATTGAACCACTCAACGTATGTCAGCAGTTCAGGGTAATAATGATTTCTTTTCCAGAAAGATCAGCCAGACAGATCAGGTGGGAATTTAAATTTCTCGTATTTTGCACCTCCATTGATGGATATTGTAGCAAAGGCTTCTAGTCAATCGCCCCCGTTTCCCGTGGAGTATAAATGAGTGTTGTCGACATGCTTTGAAATAAAATGCATTGGGTCAAGGATAAACATAGTTAAGATGTCAGGATCCAAGCAGGTGTGAGTGTACACCTGTGTGTGGAGGGAGGGGGTAATAATGACGTGGGGGTGATTGGAGAGAATCAATGGAGGGATGTTCAATATTGTCTGTTACATGTACAAACCGTGATGCAGTACTTTGAAAGCGAGTTTCAGACTCTTTCACAACTTACAACACATATGATATACATGTAGTCGTTATTTTTAAGACTACACATTAGATGTACATAAAATATTAGTTAATTAGTTGTGGAAGTCAATACAACCATCACAGGTAGTGGAGAAGATACAACACACCAATACAACCAGAGTATAAAGGTTGTTTTACAAAACGAGATCAGTGGAACTGAGCCAATCGTCATAAACTGTTACCCTTTTACGGCAACACTAACTAACGTAAAATTGCGACAACTTGTGGAAGCTGGTATGAGTTCCAATATTCTAGGGTTGGGACAAATGAAGACTAAATGTTTTTGATTTGACAACGGGTAAGATTTGATTTCGTAATTCCGATATGCCAATAGTTATTTGTAGTTTACGATCGAAAGAATGTAAGCCATATAAGCCGATTGCCTTGACCCTTCCGTATAAATACATACCATATATGTACTACACATTGCAGATCACATAATTTACTTGCATTGATTTATTTAACCACACTACCCCATCAGCAGTAAATTGAACAGTATAAAGTCGAGACCTTGTGACACTGTCACACATGTAGACGTAACTCATGTTGTCCTGTAATTGCACCTCGTAATTTATAGAGCATGACGACCCGTTACTTGATACTACAATAATCGACGGATAATCATAATCATAACTCTGGCTATAAGGTCAGTTAGTGTTGTTATTGTAAGATACTTAATTATGTGATTCTCCAATAAATTATTAGTATATTGCAAATTGGTATATTTCGTATTTTCTTTGTTATATTCTAGTTCTCTTAGCCTATTTCCTATACAGTATCGTTACGATCTATACCTTCACTAACTGTGGTTAGAAACCACAGTTGGCATGGCAACCAGACTTTAAGCTCTCTGAAACGTCTGTACTGAAGGGATGGAATAGATAAATCGTGACTTTCTTTAAATACATTTTTTAAACTCATAGAGGGCGCTGTGATGTGCGAGTGATAATAGATCACATGAATAGATCATCGCTTTGCCAGGCTCGGAGAAGAATTCAAAAAAGGTGTAACTCGTCTGTTTGTTTCAATTTCATCGGTATAATCTTCAGGTGTATGTTAAAGTGGCCCAAGCTTGAGTTAATAGGTGTTTTCCTCAAGTGAAAATACTTACACAAAACCTTGATAATTCTATTCTAGTATAATTGATATCGATGCATATCTTCTAAACTTTACATTACAATTGTTCTCGCACTATATTAAACAACTGCAACATTTTTTATATATGTATCAAGTGAAGCACGTCATTTGAGTTGTTAGTTATATCTTAATATCAGGATAAATAAGTTCAGTCTATTGCAAATGATGGCTAAGTATGCTTGTGAGTTAGTAGAATTCTGTGAGTACCTGTTATGAAGCAAAAATTACGCCCCAAAACGTATAACCTCCAACTCTTGCTGACAAAAAAAATCAAAAAAGGATTTTGAGTCTATATATGTTGTTCTATAGCCACTTACAGTACAAGTAATAATATTAAAGTTTTTAACGACTGACATGATGTTTTATAGTATATATTGTATTTATGTGGTAGTAGACCATTCTTGCAGGCCCGAATATAATTTTTCTACTTTTTACATTTTTTGTAAACGCCGTTATAAAGAGACTAGTGGGTTTACGACGACGTGGTAGACAGCGTATCCATACGTCATATTTTGTAGCCAAGTGACAGGCTGTGACGTCAATATACCACTTTCACAAGGTGACAACATGCAAACACACTTTTTTAGTACATTGTTGAATGTATACTACGTATTCATAGTCTAATGAAATATACCAATTAAATCTCTTATATCTATATAATGTGGCAATTATGTATACTATTTTATTTTTGAAATATAATTTACTATTCATGTATGTATGATGGGGAAACAATGTGTTTTCGTGAATTTTGTATGCCTTGGGCTATTGAAAACGTCCTGCCTCTGGGACATAGTTTGTGCATGTAGCTTACTCAGTAGGCATGTTCACATGTGTCGAAACCCTGGGCGTCGAAAGCAACCGCCTGGTTAGTCACATACAGTGTAGACTTGGAAGACTGTCGCTACTATACTATACCGCTATCCTAACCGATATTTTTATTTTTTGAATTTTCGCTTTGGAAGGACGATTAAAAAAAATTAAAATTATCAGTTAGGATAGCGGAAATAGTGTAGTAGCGTTAGTCCTTCAAGTCAAGTAGGCTATATTCCCGGCGAAGCTCAACGAGAAAAATCATTTTTTTTAAATATATTTCACTCCCCGTAACCTAGCAGGCGTACCTTGACCATGGTGATGTTTTGTTCATCAGGACTGTTGTGGCGATACCAGTAATTTTGTCTACATAAGTTGATTTCAGTTATAGATCCATGTTTGAACCATCTTAAGTTCATAATAAATAACACATTTCCTCTCTCTTAAATCGTGTATCCCTTGACTACCTGCATTGATCGGAGTTAGTTCTGTCAGTTTGATGAAAAATCCCCAAAATGTAAATTTGTGTAGACCTGTATAGAATTGTGTAAATTTGAACAGCAAAATGCTATCTATTAATGATGAACATCTCTCAGGTATTATAAAGAGAGGCTGGAAAACGTTCCATTTTGCACGTTTTATAAGTTTGAAATCAGACAGTGTAGATCCCCTGGGGGCCGCATCGACACATAACAGAACTGAAAACATATACTTATCCAAGCTTGCTGTGTACGGTCTTAAAAAAACATACTGTGCACATTTCACTAGAAATCCTCGTGGAGAATACAAAGAGAATATGAATTATATAAATTTATTTTCTAAATAATTCACCGGTGACAACCTGCCAATAGGCCCTACTTATATCTGACATGAAATATGTATAAAATATTAACATTTAGAGAAATTTTGTAATTTAAATTCCTCGGCTATGAATAAGCTGATGTTTTTTTAAATCATATTTTGCGCTTTGAATGATGTAAATGCTATACTGAATGACATCTTTATTTGCCATCATCTCAAACTGATGGTATGATGCATCCAGATCCGTCAAAGCTAAAAATGACTTAAACTCTTTTATAAAAGGAAAAAGGGCGCAACATATAAAAACCGACATTTTTATTGAAGTATTTTATGCCAGTATTGTTGATTTTACCATAAATTTCGCTTACAAGGGTAATATAGTAAGTTCGTGTACATGTTGCATGTTTCTGTCTGTCACTCACGGTCGGTCACAGACTACCCTTTACCGGAAGTTCCCAAGTTCCCAGCATGCATCGTAGCATCTTTGTGAGCATGAGACACATTTTCTCGTTCGCCATTTTGTAGGTGTTGGACAGGGAAACCTTTCCAATACTTCCAAACGCTAGTAACTCTAACTGTCGACAAAATGTCGGCCCAAGCGCAAATGCGGGCCATGCTCGACGAGTTGATGGGTACAATGAGAGATGGTAAGTATAAATTCATCGAGTTTACCAAGACATATTTGATGGTTTTTTTTCTGTTTGCATGAGTTATGTCTACATACGTGATTACAATATGGCGCGCTGCATATTATAATTAAATGATCTTGTCTCGCCAAAGGACTCACGTGTTTTCTATGATTTCGGTTCTGCTTTGCTTCCAAGCACGTCGAAATCGTCGAGAAAACGTTATAGACAAGGGTCGATTGGAGAACATTATTTGTCGAATCTAATTAAACCTCTGGAAAACAGTTCCTCAGAAGCCAACGACGCGTTGAGTGTAAATTTTAATTACACTTGTTGATGTTCGTGACTACAGTCGACAGTATAGGAATATAAAACCATTTAAATGTAATTATTACCATCATGAAATTGGCCCATATTTGTTAGACTATCTTCCATCAAAATTAATGCGTCTGGAAGCCAGTAATGTGAGTGGTATAACAGATGCAGACTAAATTCTGATGTAAATTGGGTGGACGTTTGCTGTACGTCAATTTGTCAAAGTGAATCCTAGCAAGGTGTTGATCTATGGGACAAGTATTTGTACTAATGACAAAAACAGACCTTGAAAAATGTTAATCATCGAAGGACTGGGTCAGCAAATTGCTTGGTTTGTATAATATCTCACCCCCTCCTAATAGTAAATGAATAATATTGATAAATATTAATAATACCCCCCCCCCTTATTGTTCACTAAAACTAGATGGGCATTTCTTTACTAGGAGATTTTTGTAACATGGTACAGAAGTGACGTGCTTGACAACTTACTCTAATCTTGATCATAAATTAAAAACAAGACATAATTCTACTGTAGTGTGGGCTCTTCTCTATTTACTGTTCAAGACATTATCCAAAAAGGGCACTAGGCTTGTAATTAAAGCATACAAATGTACATGTATTTTTGATCCCATATGTTGTGTACATATTTTTCCAAAGCATCGATATAATGGGGACCTGATGTATGTATACTATACACTTCACACGTCCATACAAAATTAGTTATTTTCATCCTACATGTATATGCATCAGTCCAACAAGACTGACATCCAAGTCATAGTTTAACCAAATATAAAACTACTTCTGAATGTAAAAAAATACTATACTATATGTTATTTGTAATGGCCAGCCAAAGCACTGGAATGTCTTTATGTACATTGTATGCTGAAGTTCAAGGCCACTGAAGCTTCATTTGCCATGTTACATGTATAAATCAGAATTACTCGCCTCCAGGCTTGTATACAGTATATATTATCTAATGATTTTCCACAAAATGTAGTAATCACACAGTTACAGCAATAATTTTTGACCCAAATAAGAGCAAGTCTGTGACATCAACTGTACAATGTATAATAAATTTCAAACATCCTGTGCCCCCAATTTAAGGCAGTGTTTTCAAGAGGTAAGAAAATGATAGAGTTGAAGGAAATTAGTAGAATACAATAATGTTTATTAACATTTATTGTTTATAACTTATAAGAAGTGATGGGGTGGAACCCACTACTCCGGAGGCATATGGAGAACACTTTGTAAAGAAAATTTGTCAGGGAATGTTCTTGACTTTTCATTGTCTGTAGTGATCTCCCAGATGCAGACCTTCACTGTAATACTGTGTCCAAGTTTCATTTTTGAATTAAAATGTAAACATGGGCAAACATTTGTATGGAACACTCAAATGGGAAAACACAAGTCTAACATACAATACATGGACATGTATACCTTTGTGCAGTCTTCCACTCACGAGTTTGTTGGTGTGAAAAAGATTATTTTTTATTATAGCCAGTGGACTTCCTTGTTTGTATCTTCAATATAAGAAATTACATGAATGGGCAGTTTCCTGTAGTCACATTAATGATTTGTATAGACTATTTCCACAAATTTACCACCAGAGTGTTCCATAATGAAGGTTTGCCTATTGTAAGATAAAAAGACTGAAATAGGAAAGTGATGTTGGTGATGACACACTGTTTTTGGTAAAGTTTTGGAATGCGACTATGTCCTCAGTTGTGTTGGCGGAGCCCAGTTGAAAACTATAACAAAAGCACTGTGACATGACATATCATGAACATGTATCAAAGTTGATACAGAAGACAAAGAAGATGTACAAGATGTGCAAATGCAAGGTGTATTTTAATGTACATGTATGATATCAACTGTGATGTGATGCACTTCTGCTTCACAAATAATGTCCCCACTCTCAATAGGCTAGTGACACCTATGGCACTTTCCATGTACACCTTTTCTAGTTCTGCAGAATGCTTGTGTGTGTGAGACAGTGTGAGATGTTTGCATTGATTGCAAATTTGTTGGTCAATTTATTTACAAAAACCTATTTGGCCCACTTCTATACTAAAGGGTTGTATAACTTCCAAGTTACTTCGGGCAGTGGCACACATGTACAGTGTACGCTATGAAACCTTGTCCAAAGCAGCAGCCGTGAGTTATATATTGTCTTTTTCAGTAACATTTTTAGATCCTTTACATGATGTGTTATCCAGTGGTTTGATAAAAGTTCATGACATCTTTGCTTTTCAAATATT
Organism: Glandiceps talaboti; assembly: GCF_964340395.1. NCBI lineage: Eukaryota > Metazoa > Hemichordata > Enteropneusta > Spengelidae > Glandiceps > Glandiceps talaboti. The sequence goes on along the minus strand of NC_135553.1, from coordinate 6,960,303 downwards.
GAGTCATTTTCTAGCTTTTCAGCTCTGCACTCTGCACAAAATTGCAATTAATTCACTGATTACGGTTACGGTGATGATGTCAAAATATGACTGATTGAAAAAAAATGGATAAAATTCCAAACATTTTGTAAGTTATGCATCCAGATGACAGACATTTTGGCTAAATTTGGTAAATTTACTGGTGAGGGACTCATTTTAATCAGTCAAAAAAAAAATCAAATTTATTCAAGTCATCTGGCATGATGATTCATAGTGTGTTGACGTGTGTCTCTTGCTGTATTTTTTTCCTAACATGATTGGCTTTATTTTAGGTGGAAATCACAGACCAGCTCAACAAATGCCTCTAGATAAACCCAGAAGCCTGTATGTGGTGATGCTGTGGTTCGCAGTGTGTATTTATAATATAGCATCCATAACATTCTTTATCATATTGTTTCTACATATAAATACAACAAAAAATGTTTCCAGGCCATGCCAGTACCTGGTAACTATGTTATATAGAAAAAAATAGGCTTTGAAGTATATTAAGTAGGCAATATGTCATGATAAAAAAAATGGATATTCATCATTTCTTACGACAGATATGTTTATATTTCAATAAAGTTGGTATGTTTTGTAACATGTCGAGACTGTTTTATACCAAAGAAAACCATTCTTAATGATAAAAGATATAGACAGAAACAATTCCAGATGAATTTGTCCAAGATATGGTCGTGTGTGCTAATACTGTGGTGATTATTTTGTTTTGTAGGAGAGAGTAAGCTGAATGTAAAGTTCTCTGATCCTAAAGTCTGCAAGTCGTTCCTACTAAACTGCTGTCCACATGACATCTTGGCTAGTACGGTAAGTTACATAAAATTCTGTACAGTCAATGCAAACACAGATCATGAGGAAATGTTTATATTCAGAGTGTGCATAAGTTGTACAAGATCACAGTCACAATTACTACCAAACTAGAGAGACTCTAGAGTTTCAATAAGGCGGCATGATATTTTTAATGTCTCGCACAAGGGTTTTTGTTACAAAAGACACACTGATAGTAGGCAAGCATATAAAATGATATACAATGTATTTTATCTCATTTTGAACACAAATCAACATAACATGAAACAATGTAGATTCTAACACAAAACTTTATTTACGTTCACAGCGAAATAAAATGTAACATTTCATGTGCGTGTGTGATATGACTTAGTATTTTGTTTTGTATAAATCATAACAAAAAAGCTTGTATGGAAGATATAAAACATTGTGTCACCTAATTGAAACTGTAAAGTCTCTCTAAAGTGATAGTAACATGTACAATGTACATGTTTTTACTATGCATTGTAGTATTGAAATTGTCGACATCTTTCACAAGATTCTATGTTTCATTATATTTTCAAAGTTCATGAGATAGCGATTCAAGCAAGTAACTTCAATTCTTTTCTAGTCAAGTCATTTGCTGGTGTATCAAATTTCCAAACCCCATGGAAATTTCTGTCAAATCCAATTTTGAGATCAAGCCTCAAAATTGGATTTGACAGAAATTTCCATGGAGTTTGCAAAATGTGGGTTCCAGAGTGATCAAAACACTTCTTCAAATTATGTGACAACCAAATTGTAATATGGGAGTATTTTGAAATTTAAACCACTCATTCGCAGTCATCCGTAATAAAGATAATCAATTTGCTGTTTATGTCTGGAAACTAACATGTTTACACCATGGAAATGAGGGTGTTGTACCCATGTAGTGAATAACTTTATGTTTCACCCCTGTCCAACTGAACATAAACAGTAGAGCCAATCTGTAAATTAACTGTTAACAATAACCTAGATAATGTATGATACTTGAATTTCAGCGAATGGATCTGGGAGACTGTCCAAAGATTCATGACTTGGCGCTGAGAGCAGATTATGAAAAGGCATCAAAAGATAGAGACTATGGTTATGATATTGATGTAAGTATACCATTGGTCATGTACCATAACAAAATAGTCTTAGTATGTATGAGCCTTGTTAACCAGGATTCAACATGTCCAAGTCTTCAGTATAAAAAGACACATAGTGCTGCGGAATTGATGTGGGTTTCAAGGCAGGGCATACCAAAACAACATAGTAGACTAAATAATTAACTGACCAACTGACATATAAGGCATATCAGATCTATATGTATGTACTACAGTTGCAATAGAGGTTTCAGCTTACTAAGATAGACATAAACCATCAACATGTTGCAACAATAGTTTTAGTGTGTGTCTATCCTGAAGCCTTGATTACTACTGTTGTATATATATATATATAGCACCACACATATGATATATGACATTTCAGTATGTTGTACATGCAATTATGCATATGCAAGTTTTATATCACACACACATGAAATAAATTCACCAATCAGGTGACATTTGTATGTTGTGATTACTATTCAGGCCATGGAACACCTTAGTGCTTTCATAGCAGACTGTGACAGAAGAACAGAATTGGCAAAGAAGAGGCTTGCTGAGACCCAGGAAGAACTCAGTGCTGAAGCAGAATCCAAGGTATGATAAGCCAGTTATTTATGTATCTCCACAAAAGTTCTGAAGGTACTAGCAAATTGAAATAAGGTATCTGTCATGTTGTTTCTCATTGCCACAAGGTCATTGTCATGTTTTGATTCACACATACACTATTTCATTCAGTTCAAAAGCTCTTTCCATAATTCTACATATATGAAATAGAGTTTTACCACCCAGACATAGCATGAAAATAGCAAACGTTTGTTTTCATGGTCAATATTGATTTTAGCTCCACATGCTACACATGCATTACTATAGGTGTGTATGTGAGAGTACAATGTAAGTTGACATTCTTGTTCTACTTGGACCCTCTAGCATGACATGACATACATACCATTGCAGGTACTTAGAAATTAGCCAAGTTATGGATACATAGTCAGAAGCACAATTTAAACTAGAAATCTGGTTCAGATGACTCTCTGATGAATTTTTATTCATATATCATTGACAAACAAGCTACACAATTGACCAAGTCGGTATCTTGTGTCTTGTCTAGGCCCAGGCTGTTCAAGTCCTGGCAGAGGAAATTGGAAAGAAAGTAGCTGAAGCAGAGGAGATGGGAGCTGAGGGTAATGTAGAAGAGTCTATGAAGAAGTTGAATGAAGTAGAAGAAGCACGGAAAAGAAAGCAAGAAGCAGAGGTAAGCACAACAAAGGCTTGATAAGGTCAATTGTCCATGTATACAGCTGAGATCAGGGAAGTAATTGCTATATTTCCCTATACCTTACACTCCTGTGTTAACCTACCTCAGCAAGATTTTATCGCATCAGTACAATAAGGTCATATCTATTAAACCATATAATAGCAGATACGACATTGTACTGACATGACAATTTCTCAAATGAAATCTTTCTAGAATATCTCTGAACAAAGTGAAAATAGACACATCCCTGTGTATTGGTATATGTGCATATTTACATAATCTAATTCCACTGTATGACATAACATTCCTGATATTTTAATAATTCTAGTTTTCTCAATGCAAATAAAATATCCTTTGAAACATACACCCCTTGGAATTTAGTGTTATGAATATGTGATCTTTTGACCAATGTAGACATTCACATGCATGTCAGAGATTAATGTCAATATCATCTCTCTGTCCTCTGTAGGAGGAATACAGGAACTCTATGCCAGCATCCAGCTTTCAACAACAGAAGCTACGTGTATGTGATGTGTGTTCAGCCTATCTTGGTTTACATGACAATGATCGTCGACTGGCTGATCACTTTGGTGGCAAACTACACTTAGGATTTATAACCATCAGGGATAAGTTAACAGACTTAAAGGTGAGTGTACCTTGTAGCCGTGGCAATTCAGTTACCTCAACTGTAAGGGTTAGAGTTACTTAAAGGTTTACATTGAAGTAGTGGCAATTGAATTAAATTCTAGCTACACGTACACCCTCTGACTTAATTAGACTCTGTACATGAGTAGAAAGTAATGATGATTTGAGACTGCATAACGAGAATTATTCATTGTTATGTAAATATATTGTAAGATGAAACCTATACTATCAAGGCCTGTGAACATGTCTGAATGAGGCAATTTAGATATGGATGCTTTTTTTTTTCAAATCTGCTGGTTTGTACGATTTTTAGTACATCATTTTATTCATGGAAAGATTTGTTGTAATCCTTACCTTTAGATTAAATGGTTACAAATATTAGTGTGCAGCTAATAAATATGTAAGTCTGCTAAGTCCCATGATGCAATGGTGGACCAGTGTAAGAACAATAGTGGTGAAATAGAGTTTCAATTTGGTGTTTTTTGGTAATTGTGAAGTTTATCTGTATTAGATGCACACTGAATATTCATGATTCCTAAGTGCCTATTACCTTTAGATAAATGGTTACAAATATTAGTGTGCATCTAATAAATATGTATATCTGCTAAGTCCCATAATGCAATGGTGGACCAGTGTGAGAACAATAGTGGTGAAATAGAGTTTCAGTTTTGTGTTTTTTTAGCAATCGCATGAAATTCATGGGATGTGAAATCATGAAATAACTCTCCCGAACCTAAAGTTTATAGAAATACCTTTCATTTTCCTGGAGTGGCATTCCCCTTTACAGACAAATTGTGTTGTAGCATTTAGAAACAAGGTGATTAATGATTCAACAAAGTGGGCAATTAAGAACGTAATAAAATGGACAACATTCTGTCATCATCATCAGTGTAATATCATTATTCCATGACAATATGGACACTCTGTCATCTTCAGAGAGACAACAGTCTCTCAAATGGAACATCAAACTTTCTGTTATTTGACACTTTGAATTGTCACATATATTTTGATACACATTAAACTTTAGACTTTGAATTACTGTGCATATTTTTTGACACATATTGAGCTTGCCACATTTTTATTTTCACATCAGAAACTAGTAGCAGATAAACGGGAAGCCAGGGAAGCTGAGAGAGCTAAACGAAGGGAAGAACGGGAACGAGAGAGGGAGCGTGAGCGACAGAAGAGGAGGAAAGATCTTGATGATAAGTACCACAGATCAAGAAGGTAATATCAGTAGCAATTGTTTAAGATTTGATAAATTTCATTATCATTAATATGGTTACTGCATTGCCAGACTTGTGTTGCTTGATTCCTATGGTTCTTTCCAAGCTGTTACAGAGTTGTGGGTTTTACCTTTACAGTTATTTTGAGAAAAAACAGAATAATTTACCCAGTACAACCATTTGTTACACAAATTTCCTCCATAATTTTTGTGGAGAGAACCCATAAAGTAAATATTTCATACAAGATGTTTCATCAGATAAAATTGTGCCTCACAGAAATATTACCTGCATTTAGACCCACCGTGGTCTAGCGTTGTTAGTAAGTGACGGTTAAAGGCCAATGTCCCAGTTTTTCACTTTAGTACTGTCTTATCAGCAGTGCTATATGGATTAAAGAGGATCGTCTTTTGAACTTCAACAGGAAAGGATACCTTGTTAATTCATAATAAAAACTTTCATGTATAAATTGCATTGGTTTCATTCATTTTCACTTATCTGTACTGAGTTGGCATTGATTCAAACTTATGTGAAATTGACATACAGATAATTGTCTGGCAAGGCAACATATGATGGCTGTTTCTGTTCTTATTGTACAGCAATACAAGCAGTCAACAAAGTATTTAACAGAATTTGAAGTTCCCTAGAAAGGCTCACATGTCACTACCACCTAAGTTCAGATCAATGGCAACACATTTTATCTTGTTTAACACCTAAAAAATTTTATTAGACGTAGTAAACACACAAGGTATTATTTCCCTTTAAATTGTGTATATCAGTTCTAGAAATATTGTACTCATTTCAGGTCCAGATCTCGATCCCGATCTAGGGAGAGGAGAAAGAGATCAAAGTCCAGGTCACCAGACAGGAGACACCGTGACAGGAAACGAAGGTAAATTGTAGTTTAGATAGATTGTGGTCTCATTTTTGTATGTTTGTTTGTTTGTCTAGTGTGTGTTTGGTATGTTCCATGCACATTTTAAAAGTCTTCTACTTAAGACACATTGTTCAGGTGTTCAAGTATAAATGTTCACAGACTCAGGGTCCATAGTTATGAATGAACATTTCTATCAACAGTCAAAATACTGTAAACCTGCATATTTTCACGACTAGAAAATTTTGCGATTTTACAGTCTTCATGTAGTTCACAAAGATTAATTTTCACTAATAACCATACTGGTACATTGTATTATGCAGAAATATATATTTTCGCTACTACTTATTTTCGCGTTTTTGTTTTGTAGCGAAATGAGCGAAAATAAATCTTACGCGAACATTTCCAGGTTTACAGTATGTTCCGAAAAAGGACTCCCAAATTTTTACTAAATTCTTGTCAGCATCTCTGGGGGTGTATTCCCATGGGTTGTACCATGTCTTGGACAAGACACTTGAAACAAGTTGGAATCACACAAATAGGATCTTGATTTCAACCTATGGCAATTTAGGTATTAATATTTATGGAATATGTTCAGCATACAGCCTTCTATCAACTTCTTACTATGTATTTTTCCATATCCTATAGGTCAAGGTCCCGTGAAAGACGCAGACGATCACGATCAAGAGAAAGACATAGATCTAGGGATCGCAGTCGAGAGAGGGAAAGAGATAGGGATAGGGACAGGGATAGGGAAAGAGACAGAGAGAGGGAAAGAGAAAGGCGGCGCCGCAGATCAAGATCGAGGTCTAAATCTCGTGAGAAATCTTACCGATCAAAATCACAAGAACGTGCCAGGTCTCGTGACAGATCTCATCGATCAAGATCCAGGGAGAGATCGCGGTCTCGTGAAAGGTCACAGCAATCAAAATCTAGAGATCGGTCTAGGTCTCCTGAGAAATCTAACTCTAGGGAGAAGTCTAGATCTCACAGGTCCAGCTCTAAGGATAGACATCAGAGTAGAGAAGGATCTGGGGACCGAGAGAGGCATGACAGGTCTCCCAAAAGGCAGAGAGAATCTATCAAAGAAGAAAATGGAGAGTACCCCAGTAAAAGTAAAAAGGACAGTGATGGGGGATCTGACTCCTCCAATGATGAATAAACGTGTTCTAAATACATGGTCATCCAGGTTTCATGATGAATTGTTTGCTATCTAAATACTGTGTGCACATAAGTAGTCAATGTTGGAACATGTCAGTGTCAACTGCATTTTTGTTCGTGTTTTGTAAATATGAGCCATACAGACCTCTTTTTATATTCTGGTGAACCTTTTGATTGACATGAAATTGAATGATTGTGTAACTGTTAGCAATTCTGTGGGTTAAATTTAACTTCATGCACTGCACATCTAATATGAAAATTCAATAAATGTCAATTTTGGTTGAAAACCATGAAATCCAGCAAACTCAATGTTAATCCATGTACACACTTATGCTGTAAATTAAACCCAGTGAATACAGTTTAGTGCAAAACAGTGACATTTTAACCTGCTAGTCTGTGTACATTAAAGTAATCTTTATCAGCAGCATACAACTCTAGAAGTAGAATTTCATCATGAAACCTGCACATTGGCTATAGGGATAAAACAAAGTTGGTGTTTGTATTTTGCATGAATTATGGATTTTTTTTTATTCTCTTTAACAACACTGGTAGCTGCAGTGATATTTTCAGCAAATTTAAGAACATTTGAAACATTCTATTTAGCATGTAGAAAAGAAAGCCATCCTTTAAGTTGGTGAATTTTGCAAAAAGTTTGTCCAGTCATGATAAAACCAGTTTTATGGTTAACTCGTATGTACCAAGGAAAATAGGTAGTCTATGATACTATATGTCATATGTCAACCACCACTCTGAAGAGGGAGCCTTTGAGGGCAGACCAACCAACCCAGCTGTAGTCAAATCAATTTGCTAACACCATGTATTGTATTTGTTTACATTCTTTATATTGTAAGACTTGGCAAAGAAAGACACTTTCCATATCTGGGTTGGGAGGGGAATACATGTACTAGAAAAAGAGGCTTAGTGGGGTGATGTTGTAGAATCGTGTTGGGACACAGGAGTTCAGGTTTAGATGTGTCTCCAGAGTTGGATTGAATGATAAACCCATGCAATTTCATCAGTATTACAGTAGTAATGAATTTATACATGATATAGCTGTCCAATATAGTATGTAAAAGACGGAACAAACTTAACGGAATCTTTAATTTGTACTATCTTTGTTGAAACTCTCTTTACAAGGAAGGTATTTGTAATTTTGAAGGTGACATTAAACCATAATTCAGGTGGTGTAGTGCTCATCTTTCTTCATTGACCACTCTTTTATGTGAATGTGCTAAACATATTATCTCAAATACCAGTGTATACATATTGACAGTTTATTCAAATGTTCAGTTCCATGCCTTCTCCTGGTGCCCAGATATCTGTACATTAATGTGATATTCTACCAGTTAATTGCAACTGCTTTTTATTGGGGTCTATGTACTGTGGTACTACAATCACATATTGGGAACTAAACCTAGATATTCTCACTGAAGACAAATTTTCACTTATTTTGCTGCAAAAAAAAAACATGAAAATAAGTAGTGACTACAATTCCGTCATGTACATAAACAAAATGCACCAGGCTAAGAAATTCACAAAAATTAGTCTTTTGACTGTAAAATTACATTTTTTTTTTGTAGTGGTGAAAATATCTAGGTTTCCAGTATTTTATTTTCAAGTTTTCTCAATCTTTGTCATTCTACGATGTTTCCCCTATCAAGATGTAGTCCTCAATAGTTCACACTACAGGAGGGTACATTTTATGATACCGAGTAAAACGCCAAACTTTTCATATTTTAGTAAAACTTCTTTGTAAAAGACTTCAGAATATTAAAATGCTAGTGCCAGAAACTGTTTTAAAAATATACTTAAATATTTTAAGCTTAAAATACACACTATAGGTTAATATCATGGTTTTGATAAGTCATTTTTTTCCTGCTCATCCTCCATATTTCTTTGTAAGGAATAGTACAGTAAGTGTAGTATTTTGAGATAGCTGGCATTAAATGATTCTCTTTACATATTGTACGAAAAAAAAAGATATATAGAAATTGTAGATCACTTCAACCAGTGAATGTCTGTGTTCATAAAAACTTAGCATAAATGCACAACTGTGTGTGTGTAAGGGAGGGGGGTCATATGGTGTGTAATCACCACAGTTTTTGCATGACTTTTGGACATTAATGTCTGTGACCACATGGATGAAGTGTATATAAACCAGTTTGACTTAAGGACATGTCATGTTTATGCTCAAAGGAGAGACATGACTGTTATGCTTGGAAGTACTAGTAGTCCCTTTGTGTACCTGTAGACCTTTCTATATTTTGTGTATTATCAAGAAAATAAATTTGACTGTCAACTGCCATTTCATGTGTGAAGTCACATTTGTTTTGTGTGGACACATGTTGTGCTAGACTGTAAGATGCATTGTGTTGCTCTACCCTCCTCTATCAAGGGGTTGCCCGATATGAGGGCACCCTGTCCCTGTGTACCTTACAGATTTATGTGAGTGTCTTGTGCGATGAAATCCCCCCACCCTCAGAAGGCAAAAGAATACAATCTCCTTATACCATATACATTACTTGTATATTTACACAACTCTCTGGTCACCTAAAACATTAACATTGAATCATTTAGTGGAGAACAATTATTGGATCAGGTAAATGTCCTGAGTGGAAGCTGATTTTATTCCTTGGAAATAATCTAAAGTAGACGTTAAAGACCGTAACAGTGCCAAATAGCAAATACTTGAATGGTGTTTGTGATGAAAACAAATTATTGTGGACAGGCAATAAACATGAAATGTGTTTTCAGAAAACAAGCACTTGCATGATTGGTGTCCATCGCCTGTACACAGCTGGGATGTTGTGGGTTAAAACAAACTTAATTTGATCATGACAGTTGTCATAGTTACTACGAATTGCATCAAAGATTCTAGACTTCCAACAATCATTTTTCCGTGAAACTTCTTGCAAACTATGACTGCCCGTAGCATCAATCACTTTTTGATCATCAGATACATGTATAACAGCATGGAGTCACGGTCCCTTTATTATAAGACTGGTGTAATGACAACTTTTCAGTAGTTGTGTTTCACTCCCCATATAACACTAAATATAATTGGTGTGAGTTAAGAATCACTCGTTTCATATGAAATATCTACTCTCCACAGTGGTATTCCATAGTATCATTCGGCTTACTTCATGAAAGTTTATCAAATGCTGTTTACATGGACTGACAAAATAAAACAAAGACATTTTAATTCTTAGTATAAATGAAATTTTAATTCTAAAACATAATTTTGTAAATCATCATAATGGCAAATATCATTCACGTGTATGAGTTATATAAGAGTTCTATAATATTACTTTACAAAATACAAGTACTGTACATCAGTTCTACTTGCAAGTTAGAAGTTGCTGGCTGTAGATAAACATACATAGAATTCACAAAACTGTTTACTATACTTGTTAGCCTTGTTATCAACACTTGATATATCAAAAAATCCTATATGTTATAATACCAATTAGAGTAGGTTCTAAACTAACTCCTTTCAAGATATTTTAGATCACATATTTTCCAAAGATAACAAGGGACATATCTGGAAAGTAACGTTGCAACAGTGTACATTATAGAAACATCTGATTCATTCACATGTTTTGTACCAAATTTCTGAGAAATAATGTACATCAAAGTCAATGGTCAACATATAACTTTGTCATATATATTTGCCAATCTCCCTATCTAGACATGAATGTACTTCTGGTCATGGTATCCATGGTTACACACTGTTGACTTGCAGACATGAATGTACTGCCTTGTCATAGTATCTGTTTACAAACTGCATTCACTTGTTTGTAATGGATTATAGATATGAACACATGACATGTCTTTAAGTCCTGTCACTACAGCTCTGGTTGTTGTATCCATAGTAACACAATGAGTTGACATATTTGGTAAATGGGCCTCCATCTCTCCAGATAGCATGTTCCATATATTAACTGTACCATTGTCTAATACACACATAACATAGGAATCTTTCACACAGCCAGATTGACAGCTGTAAGGAGAAATGAAAGAGGCAAGTTACAAGTTGCATGATAACAGAAGGTGTAAGTTAACTTTCTATAGATACAAATGTATTATAATGTGTGTTCTTTTTTATCCTTTTTTTACATGCAAGATGATCAAACAGTGTGTTCTGACTTAGGTTTTCACTGACAGAGAAATCAGTACATGACTGACTGTTTATGAAAATCTGCAACAGAACCCCATCATATACATGTACGAGTACCAGTGCACATGTGAAATTGCACAAGAAAGTACAATTGTTAATATCTGGAGTAGCAACCCTGTGGTATGTTTACCCAAACAGTACATTTTGTAAAAAAAAAATATTGGTTTTTTTTGGCACATGGAATGCTCCCATTTATTTGCATACATGTATGCAATAATGTTGGTATTACCACAGATAACTAACACACAGATTCGCAACAAGCCTTCTCCTATTGTTCGATCATAACATTGGGTTAGTTATCTGTGGTATTACACTGCAGTGCAAATACCACAAGTATGCTCACAGCACACAAGGATGCAATGCAAGTTATCACTGGTACATTTGTAATGGCAGTTGCTATTAAGATATTTAACTCTGAGTAGAAATTATTACTGTAACATTTGTATTTTCAGAAATTAGTGAAGTTACCTGCGAGTTATCTCTGAATAGACCCCTTGATATCGTAGAATGGTTGATAACTTCTTTGTTGCCGGGTTTACAGCAACTAGTTGGCATGCACTCTTGTTTGGGTTCCCGGCTACACTTCCCTGTTTATCATCGTCCACAGACTTATCACCCAAAACTAAGAACAACAACCCCTGTCAAGATTTTGAAACACACAGTCACCATTAACTCTGCAGTGAGGCATGTAACCATTTGAAGCTGTGGTAGACCTCTCAATATTGCATATCATTATCATGTATAGTTATAGTATCAATAATAATAACAGTAATGTTAGTTTTTACGTATCACTTTTCAACATATTCTGTAACAGTAATGTACACCATGTAGGGTCGCCCTCAGTCAACCCCTCCCACAGGGTGGAACAACACCACATATCATACAGTCTATTTGCAACACTGCTCAAATCACTTTACAATTATTACCCCTGGCACTAGACTGTAAGATACGTCGTGTTGCATACTAGCTGAAAGAGTGTGGCATGAATGTCTGTATCTTACAGACTACTCTGGCACAGACCTTTAATAGCACAGCCCTTCATACTTCTTCAGTTCCTGGCTGAATATATATCTCTATTGCAGCCTCTGTATGCTCATAGCATTTAAGCATTCACATATTAACTTCTACCGTACCAGGTCCCAAATTATACAGCTGGGTTGACTGGGCCACAGTGATGATTCAATTCTTGCAAACTTTAGCCATTCAGAAACAAATAACAGTAGCAATGCTTGATCTGGCAACTTGCAGTCTCCAGGCAAGCCACGTCAACTATTTGCCCATCACTGACTAGTCTAGTCAGCGTGAATAAAAGTGTTATTTTGTTTTCTAACAGACCAGCATTAAAATCAAATTATTTCACCCTGAGCTATACAATTTTGGTGTCCCATACTTACAGATTCAATGGTAGAATACCAACACATTGGTGTTGTAAGTCCAGCATCTCTCACAGCAATGTCCAATAAAACATCACCAGATTTCAAATGCCTACAAGTATTAACACACAAACAAATATATGGTTGCTCTCTTTTACTACAGAATTACATAGATTGTCAGATAGATCTGCAGTGAAGTTTGATACGGAAGATCCAAATTAATTGTGTTTAGACATTGTGAACGTTTTGTATACTATGTGTATTAAAATCAAACTGTACACATACAAGCAGAAAATATGGTGTCTATTTCCTTGTCCTACATCACAATATCACTTGTTTATATCATGAGTTCTGCAATGCCAAAAATATGAGTTAAAACATCAACAATATTTCCCCCATTATTTTCCTGAATTAAACTTGCAAAAATCATATCATTCTCCTGTGCTTTTTTTCTTATAGTCAGGAAATACTCATAACATAAGTGTTTCATCATGACTTGTCTTTGACTTGTAGTGAGAAGGCCCCTTAGGTCCATGTGTATTAAAAAAGTAGTGCGAAATAATACCTAAGTATATTTCATTTTAAATAAAAAACACACCCAACTTACCACATCAGAATACTGTGACTAGTTGTTCCAACCAGTAAATTGTCTTCACTTTGAACCACCGACAAATACAGGACAGGTAAGTTACACGTTTCCATGGTAACAGTCTTCTCAACATGACTAGGAACAAAATAAAGAATTTATATCAAACATGCTACTACAGAAGTTCTGGAAACACAGTGGGATGTACACATCATTACTTTGTATAATCCATCTGTTTCAATGAAGACTATTTGTGCAAATATTATATTTATTCAGAATATTATAGTTATTGCCTGGCTGTGAGGGCAATAGTAGACATCTATGTAACGCATTGCTACAGAACAGCACAAGGGGGAATATGACATCTACTAGTGCCCGAATAAGGCAAGGCAATAAGTGTTTTATAACACATCATACATAGTGTGTATCTGGTCCCGACATTGATAAAGTGATGCTACTTTCACCATGGCATACCAATGATAGACAGTGACTCACTATGTCTACATCACATACATCCACAGTGTTGCTACCAGAACATACTAAACATACATTATATTACCACATACCTGTATGTATCATTGACAATCATGTCAACAACATAGTATGTATCTGGTCCAGCCATTGATACAGTAACACTCCCTTCACCATGGCATACCAATGATAAACAGTGACTCGCTATGTCTACATCACATAGATCCACAGTGTCACTACTTGTCTGTTCAGGGGTAAACTTTATCAACCTAAATAGAACACAAAACACAGTAAGCATTTTAGAGTTGGAGCTTGCAATCTTATTTCAGAATATCATTTCCTGATATGACTTATTTACCATTAATAGTTGTAAGTGGTGACAATTTTATGATTTAAGTACTATACTTTCAAGTTTTGGTACAAATTGTAATTTTAAGTCAGTATCATCCAATCTGTCTACATAAACAGCTATAGTTTGCTACAGTTTGGTGGATTTCCTACAGTTGATATTTATATATTAGTAAGTTATCAGGTAAGTTATTTTAGTAACAAACTACATGTATATGGCAATGATTTGATTTGCTATTTTGGACTAAGAGCAAATGGAATCTTAAAAGTAGATAATAATAACAATATAATTAATAATATTTATTCCTCCAAATAAATTTGGAAATTTGTTGAATGGTTGCCACTGAGTAGCACCCTTATACCCTAGTGTTGAAAAGCAATAGGAAACCGGAATACCAGAGAAAACCCGCATTGTTTGGCAGGGTCAAACTGAGCATCACCCTTCTAACATTCAGACCTGGTTAATTTTTACTAAGCCTGCACTGGGTAGTTTCAAACCAAGACTGCATTGGTAAGAGGCATATGAGTTAACTGCTCGGCCACCGACAATCATAACAAATGCAAAAAGTGAATTTCACATGAACACACCAAATATGCCAAAAGCTGTTTAAAAAATGTTTTTCTTCTTTCTGTCTTTCTTTTTTTGGGGGGTGTGGGAAATAAAAGCCTGTCGATTTAGGGACATGTGGGCTGTGTATTGACATTGTTTTTACATGGTTTCACTGGGCTAAGTTTTGTAGGCTTATTTTGCATGAACTGCTGATAAAATAAAGTCAGGCTTGGAGACTTGTTCATGATTAAAATTAAGAAATAAAAATATTGTAAATGCTTTTCCTTAGCTTCAGACTCTGACAAAATTAACACATGATAAATATGTTTACTTTGCTTCAGACTCGGATGAAATAAACACATGATAAATTCATTTACTTTGTCTGTAACTGTAGGATGAAACCAACACATGATAAATATGTTTACTTTGTTTTAGACTCAGCTGTCTTACCTGGCATATGTTGATATCAGTCTTCCAGCTACCACTACAACACACTGTGTTTGATTAGAGATAACATTAATGTGTTGGTACTCTTCAGTCTATAGAACAAACATATGTGTAGTTCCCATTATCACCATTGACAACAATATGTATTGCACGACATAAAATTGCTACCTCACAAAATTTGAAAGTCTATGGTTCCTAATTCACAAAGTGCCAAATGTTTAAAAAGTGTGACATTTTGTCAAACGTGCTGCAATGAAATAACAGTATTATGACAACTAGAAAGCAAAAATACTCCACACCACAAACCAATTAAAATACAACTTGACTTCAGTACAATAACAATCAATGTATAATTATCATCTTTATCATAATAGTCTGAGAGATACAAAGATAGCATTACTACCTATCAGGAATCTTTCAAGGTGACGAATAGTGATCACAAATTTAAAAGCAATTTATTTCTGAAGCCAGACTTAAAAAAATCATTACAATTTGTGATAATAAAGATGTTTTGTTACCCACCCTGTGCATTGATACACAATATGGTAGATTGAAACCACCATCTTGTCACCAGCAGAAAACACGGAAGTAATTAATTGATTAAGGTCTAAAGTTTGACTTGCAAGACCATATGGTGTGATTAAGTTGACTGGTTCAAACAATCAAAATTGTGTAATTAAGGAGTTCAATGAACCAGTTCACAGTAAAGGGTTGGATATGTGTTAATTGTGGTGAAAAATAAAACATTGTCTGAACATTGGGCAAATGTTATTGATGAATTCTTTATCTAACAATATATATAAAAAAAGGAAAAATATGTACACATTCATCAATGATAGGGGAGGAAGGCGGAGTTGAATAAAAACATTCACTATTTCAGGCAAGTCAGCTTAAGCTGATAATGTACCTCAGTATCAATTTCATGTCTGTTCTATAGACCAGACTGATCCTGTCCTTTGCCCACATATTTTACTAAAAGTAGTTTGATGTGTTTCAACTATCATGGTAATTTTTTAATTCCATTGATGTACCAGATGACTATTGTTGTAACTCTTCTGTATATCCGCATTCAACCTGTTCCTAACCATAGTACAATAGGATGTGTGTATAAACTGTACTATTTATACCTCTCTACTTGGATAGTGCTGAAAAAGCCTCCATTCTTTGTTGTGTTTTGTCCATATGGTCACAGACTGTGACATACACACAGCAATGATATTGATAGGTTTGCCGTTGTGAGTGATAACGGTAGTGGTAATTGACTGGACTCTGCACGACTCTACAGGATGATGCTGTCGTATTGAAAACAGATAAAGACAACTAATTAGTTTAGGTATAGTCACGATACTTGATTGATGGTAAAACCTACAGGTAGACAGTCAATTGAACATTACATTCTAGAGAGATTGTGGGGATGGCAGTGTTTCCTTTTGCATCAAATTAGTTATTTTTGTATTTCTCATGACCCAGTCAACATTTTATTTCTTCAATTTGCTGAAATGATATTTTTAAATGACGCCATCTATGGCAGGACGAGAACAAATCCCATCACAGTAAGACAATAATCCAACAAGTGCGTATCTACCTTCTAAGCCAAAATTATTCTTTATGCTGAAATACGAGATTTTTAATTTTAAAAATGGTTTACAGTTTCTTTCTGACTCTAAGTCATTTCCAAGTCATGATTCAAACTGTTAACGTATGATTAGGAATTTGAATAATCACCATGTATACATACACTTACTATTTTTTTATTTTTTTTTAACCAACTAACTGACCCATCATTTTAAGTTGTTATGGGAAAAATCATAGCAAAATAACACAGCAAGAGAAAATAGAAGCAATTTGTTTTGCATGACACAGATTTTTGGGATGTTGGTAAGGGATGATGGAACAATGTTGCACAAACTCAACAAACGAACGTCATTCATTTAGGACAAAACTTCCTCCCCTCCCCCTAAACGAACGTTCACAACATCAACATATTTATATATATGGTGTAAACCATGATGAAAACTGTAGTGGTCACACAACTATAATCAATATAAGAACAATTCAGCGTGGTGATAAACACATCCAAATACTACCGGAAACTCAGTACTCAGACTGTATCTCACATCAGAAGTGAATGTTAATCAACTTATCAACATCTCATTGAATGCGTGAAAGTTTTTGAAATTTGGTTTGAAGTGTGAAAATGAAGTTCAGCAATTTCATTGATGCCAGACCTCCTCCTCCCTAAATGAACAAAGTTCACTTGTTGAGCTTGTGTGACATTGTGCGATCGTCCCTAAGGTTGATCACCGAGTGAACAAACATACTTCAACAACAACCACAACATCAAAATAGAAATATTATGAGAGTTACCAGGGTACAACTACTGGATACATGTACATTGTACATCTAGAGCTGATCATTAATTACATATAACATAACATTATACGGTAACTCTTGACATATGTGCTCCAGGGAGTCTGATATGTCTTGTTGGATGTGTTGGAGTCCTTGGAGCTCATACATCCAGAGTGACTTGACATTCTACAAAGGCTGTAAACAATACTAAATGTTTCTAGGATGAACCTAGACAAAACGAAAACAAACCAATCAAATTATGGAATATTACAACCAAGATTAATACTTTTACCTGGAGACATTGTAGTAAGTGACCCACTGGATGAAGACTGCCATTGTTTATCTGTCCTATCACATCCTGACTGCTACACTGGGATGATGATAATGCATCGGGTAAGAATGCAACAGTGGGAGGAGTTGCTGTGGCAACATCAACACAGGGTGATCTCTGAGTGGTTTCAGTCACTGCATTGTAATCTAGTGGTGATATTCTCTCATACTTGGATTGACTGTCATTGCATTCATTATCTTTGGCTAAATCATTGTTATAATGTACATATGGCATCTTTGGAATCATTTGATTGGTTGGATGATTCTCACCAACACCTGGGCTCTTTAAAACCATTTCATTGGTTTGAGGGTGTGGGCTAATATTATGATTAGGTGACCCTGCAAACAAACTTCTGTCTTCATGCACTGTCCTTATCTCTTCTTCACAAAGTTTATCTGCTGAATTTTGTTCATTAAGAATCATTTGTTTTTTCTCAATATCACTTGGTATTGTCACTGTTACATCTTGAACTATCTCTCCATCTCTCTGAGCTCCATGTGTATCATTGTCCAGAGACCCAGAAACCAACCTTGAGTTTTCTATTTGCATTTTTGTCTTCCCTATGTCTGTAAGCACAGGTAATGTTTGTTTCATTTGATTGTCTGGTGTTCCTGGCATTTCAGAGGTAAGAAATCCCTTCTTTCCAGGTGATATTTCACACAGTGGAATATTTGGGAGCAAAGGTTCACTGTTTTCTTGTCTTACTGCTTCTCCTTGATTGGGCAGTGGACTTATTCCAAGACATGGTAATACTTGAGGTTGTGGTTTTATGGTGACTTTGTCTCCTTGACTTTCAAGACAATGTGACTCCAAACAACTATTTGACATTGAAATCTGACTGGAGCTGTCTTTTTGTCTTTCTGGACACTGCAGTTTCTTTTTCTTGTCTATCTTTCTGGGTCTTCCTCTTTTTCTACCAGTTTTACTTGGCTGGGGTAATACAGCTGTGACATTTTTGTCATCAGATCTGATGGCATCAGTGTGATTTGGAGCAGACAACCTGTCATTACTCAGACCTACATCAGTTGTAGATGCCTGCACTGGGAATGCTTTCTGAGAAGCCTGGTCACTGCTAGTGTCATTAATTGGGGTTTCTTTATCCAGAATGTCAGAAGATGATGGTCCAGTATTAGATTTCTTGCTCCCCTGTCCTCTTGATTTCCTTGTCTTGAGACTTTGTCGTCTTGCAGACAATGGAGGAGTAAATCCGTTATATGACTCTTTGGGTTCACGAGATGTGTCACATTCTCTCAATCTCATATTTTGATACATTGGAAAGGAGTTGCTGACTTTTTTAAGTTTGAGCAAACCAAATTCTTTGTCAGGTAGCACAAAATCTTGACTCTGAACTTTTCTAGGTACTAGTGGAAACATCCCCAAGTCATCAATGCGACCAACCTGCCAAAGTAGTGAACAACTGTTTAGTTGACTAGGGGAACTGTCAACTGAATAGGAATCCTTAAGTTGGTGAACAGTAGCATTAGTGGACTCCCTATCTGATGGCTTGGGATCATTTTGCTTTGTGGCCCGTGCGGACCTTCTTGAGGGCTTAATGTCACCAGTTGAGACCCTGAATGGTTTCTTGCATTTTCTACGTCTTGATTTCACAATCTCACAAGGTGTCATATACAGTGGTGACACAATGGTATCTTGATTGTTGGTGTCACTTTCTGAGAGAGGTGGTGTACAAGTTTCTTTTGATTCATCCTTGGCAGTGTCTGAATTACAAAGTTTATCTCTAGTAAAACCTATTGTCTGTTCCTGTGTTGGAAACTGTTTGTCGGTGTTACTGCATTCTGATACTTCACAGCATGTTGTTTTGTCTCCCTCTGTAGCATCTATCATGAAATGATTTTCTTTACCTTTCATTTCAGACGTATAAATGTTTTCTACGACACTTCCTTTATTAAGGGTTTGTCCACATCCTGTAGACAGTTCCGTAAACTGAACTCTGTGGTTACTTGTTGTAACATCGGATTTCTGTATCAGGCAATTTGGCATGTTACTATCTTCAATGCTATCACTATATACAACACAGTTTGTAAGAATAGATTCCGATTCTTGAGATGTGTTTGAACCTAATGACGTTTGCTGGCTACTGTCACCAGTCACTTTCTGTCTCCTTGACACTTTCCCAGTCATCATTTTATTTGACACAGTATCATCAATACTTGTCTTATCAAGAGACATTGCCTCTACATTCCTACGGTCTGAAGATACGAATACTTGGTCATCGGGTATATCAAAGATTCCAGCTATCAATTTGACATTTTGACTTCCACAACTTTTTGTTCTTCTCCCTGTACCCCTTCGTCTCCCTCTATTTGATGGCTTCCTTGCAGTACTTCCTTTCCTGTATGGTTTCCTTGTATTACTTGGAATGGGAGTATTGGTAATGGTTAGTGTTTCCCTTTCATATTTTTGAACTATGACAGGTGATACCTTCCTACTGCTTGATCTGTCCATACTTCTTGTCTTTCTCACATAATACTCGGCTGGAAACTCTAACCCTTCTACCCAAGTATGACTGACATCATTCTGAGTATTACGCCCTTCCTCTACACTCTCAGTTACATCTCTTCTTGTTAAACTCAAACTCTCAGCAACATCTTTCTCTGCACTCTCTGTAAGAACTGAAATGCTTGACTCTGTAATTGAGGCAGTCCCATGCAATTCCATGGGGGAGATTGTGTCATTTACATTTTTTCTGGTGCTTTGTCCACATAACTTGGTTTCTATTTCAGCACAGACCTGTAAGTCATGTCCATTGATTTTCCTATAACAATCATCAACCACTGTGTCACCATGCAATAACTCTGCTGTTATAACTTTGTTTCTGGAAGGTGATTCCTTGTTTTTCAGTTGAAGCAAGTCTGTCTGTAGGTCTCGCTCATCTGATTCACAACTTTTCAGTACCTGTTGTGGTTGTACTGTTTCATCTTTCTGTTGTGGTGGCAATGTTCCATCTATCACACTGGTAGTCGTCTTCCCATGGTGAGTTTGTGATAGCGAATTGATATGAGCGCATTTTGACAGCTCTACCATTCCTTCAGTACATGTAGAGTTGTGTACCATCTTTGATTGTTTATGTTCATGCTGCAAACCCTGTCTTTTGCCACTGTCTTCCTTGGAGAATACTACACTCATATCATGGTCACTGTGTACCTGTGATTGTGATATCTCTTCTACTTCTTGGATTTTAGCATTCTTCCCACAAACTTCTGCATCATTCTCATCCAGTACAAAACTTACACTGCATCTTTTCAGTGATTTTCTAGTGGATTTTGTATTCTTGCCAGACTGGCATTTTGCTAGATTTGTTGTAACTGTTTCATTTCCAATACCTGTCTGTTTTGGTTCTTCTTTACAACAGAGAGTCGATTCTGATTCTGAGTGTTCTGCTAATTTCCTTCTTACATGCTTTTTGGTTTTCAGCATCCTGTCGTGTTTCTGTCAAAAGGAAGAATATAACCCAAACAAATCTTTAATAGATAGTTATTTCTGAAAAATAGGTCAGAAAACTTCCTCATTGAGGAAGTTTCCATCCTTTCAAAGCAATAATTACTACTGTAAGTCTTCATTTTGATGGAAATATTATATATTTAAATAAATGAACTTGTGAAAGGCATCAAAAGTAATTTAAATGAAGTTATTGACCCAGGAAACAAACATTGTTGAGACATCTACCTAAAATATTCAATCAGCATGCACATCAGCAGCCATCTTGACTATATCAACACCAAGGTGACATCATGCAGAACCAGGAAATAAAGGCACTTTCATAAACTTTGGTTCTCGAGAGTAATTTCATGATTTTACATCACCTATATAACATGTGATTTCTGAGAAACACCAATTTCAAGTTGTGCCTCATTTGGGGATTTTTGCTATGGGCCACACTGCTTCATGGAAGTCAACAGAAATGTGTGCAATATAAGTGCATTATGAAAGAAAATTTTAGTTTTTGGATTTAAAAAGTAAACAAAAAAGACTTACCTCCAGTTTTTTCTTGGTTTTATTATATTTGGCCTGCATTTCAGCCAACTTCTTCATCAACTAATTTTGAATGATAACAAAAAATTGTCAAAATTTATTTATCAAAAGCGAAATTCATTAAGTAATATATCATATCAGTGCAAGACTCTTGCATAGACCAGACAACTGGTGTGAATCAAAATCCCAGGGAAAAGAGCCATGTACTCAGTTGTATTGTGGGCACAGTTTGGAAATTTACAAAGACCATTCTAACACTAGTAACAGCCATACATTTTAAGCTTTATTACTCTACATGTACTTATAAATGGAATATTAAAAGTACAACTTAGTTTTGTTATAACCTGTACGAAATTTAGACACAAAGTATTTCCTTGTTACAATATGTTGCATTGCCATGATATTTAGTTGCATTTACATAAATGTAGCTGTAGGCTGGAATCAAATGAAATGCCCAGCTTATCGATTAGGATTAAAATATAGGTGTGTGAAAAACAGTTGTCTTGCAGAGCTATAGAAATAGTTGCTCCAGAACAAAAGTAGTTTTACTATGTAATATTCATTGCTCCACTGACAGGGTAGCACTAATGCAAATTGTACCTGGTATTGAAAGCCTGATCCTTCCAAAAAGAAATAGAGAAATGGAAGGTAATTTTGATATCATACCCATAGTTACAAAAAAGCAAAGTTGTTACAGTAAATGACATACATATGCGATCTGCCAAGCAGAATTCTAATACTTGCAGCCCAGCCAGCACAAACAAATTTATTTTGGTTTATTCCATTTATTGCAGGGTAACACTACAGTTGTTGTTTTTTTTCATTGAGTTCAGACTGATTGTCTTACCACTGCTGTGTTTTCCTTACTGGTCTCCATGGTTCAACACTGATCAACTTGATTCCACTATGGTACCAATGCAATCCTTTATATGGACAAGGTGATGGAATTATATGTGGTTTCCTAGAATATAATGAGAAGTGATGATATGATTGATAGCACCTCAGACCACTATTCTCTATAGTGGTCTGAGATAGCACTAAGACAATACTTCAAAAATATCACCTTGGAAGTGAGAATAGAGGGAAGGGGCAGGGGTGAGAACATCTGAATAAACAAGAGGTACATCAAGAAATATTGTGATTACATGTTTTGTTGTAATCAAATCTTCATGAATTTTAGCTTTCAAGCTTTTACTAATATGGCCAAAGATAACATGCCCCAATACATGATCACCAATTAAAAAATGAAATTATATTCTACTGATCTAGGTTGGAAGTGCAATGTCGCCAATCATATATTACCTCGCTGTCATGATTGAGTGGGCTCGTATAGCCATGAATGTATACAAGTTACCACGGTACAGCCTAGTCTAGTCCTTCTCACAGGCACTCGAATCAATGTGTATGATTTTTTTAAAAATGTCTTATTTATATACAATACATTTTTTTCCTACACATTGCTTCGAGTACCTGTGGTCCTTCTTGCATACGAAGTACGTCAGGACTCGATTCTGACAATGTTTATGTTTTCCAGCACGAAGGGCCGAGCTGTCTCGTTATCCAACCTCCGCTACAGACATCGAGACAGTCCTGCTTGCAGATGGTGCACGGGAGAATGAATGGACGACTTACTCCGTATGTAACTTTGTAAGCAGGACTAACGTCGAGACGGCCAACGATCTTCGACGATAACGTAAGCAAATGTATCGTTTGCAGCCATTCGTTAGGTGTGCCGTAAAGTGGAAGCGCAAGTTGGCTTGGAAATTCTATTATACATACATATATATATTAATATATAATATATTAATATCCATGTACCAAGAGTTGTTAAGTTGTACAGAAGGAGTAAACTTACCGACCAACAAGTGACGAAGTTTCAAAGTCACCGCCATTTTGGACCTGCCAACTCTGTTGCATTATGGGAAAACTTTTTTCATTAACTTACTTAGGGAGCCGTCATTATTTACGGTTGGGGAGGGGGGTCGGAGGAATGGGGGGGGTCACTTGAAAATTGGAGTTGGTCGGGGGGGGGGGGCTACCGAAAAATGAGGGAAAGGTAGGGGGGGGGGCTACACAAAAATCTGTTTAAAAAAACTTATGTACACAGTATCAGGATTCTTTAACCTGTTACATAAAATGTAACTTTATTAAAATTCTAAAACAAATGGAAAATATTTCTAAAACATTAAAGCTTTTGGTTTTCCTAAATATTTGTTTATGTACTACATATACAACGTAGAGTTGTGTGTGAAGTAGAAACTAAATTACATAACAATATCTTAAAATAAATATGTGAGTAATATATAACTACTAGTATAAACTCTGAAAGCAAACTTTGAATCAATTAGTTGTCAGGTTGTCACCCAGTTTGTAAATATGTACTGAAGTCATTATAATTTGACAGGTGTCACTATAACACTAGCTTGCCATCAGAGAGGGAGGGAGGGAGGGAGGGAGGGAGGGAGGGAGGGAGGGAGGGAGGGGAGGGAGGGAGGGAGGGAGAGGGAGAGAGAGAGAGAGAGAGAGAGAGAGAGAGAGAGAGAGAGAGAGAGAGAGAGAGAGAGAGAAGTAAATACAGAATAAATGAAAGAGGGCGCCCTTGCATGTTGCCACAGCGACATTCCGTCAGACGCTACTTGCTACGTCATACCTCCCTGCCTTTACGTCATTGATTTCTGATATCAACAGGTACTCTTCCAGGCGCTATTACATTAGGGCCGAGAAACAACAAACCTTGCGATCGTCCTGAAAATGAACCCATGACCATTTTACACGTTATTAGGGTCGTGTTATCTTGTCATTTATAATGTTCTTACTCTACGCGTTCCTAGTTTACGGTCTAATTCAGTGTGCCGGAGGTAAGAAATTGTCCAGGACGTACGTGGACTTGGAACCAGAAAGTTCCAAGATGGTGGATTTCTTTAATTTGAGTCTTCGCTCATATTTGGATGTATTCGTGGTGATATTGGGCTGTTAAAACAGTTAGAGATTGGACACAATCCAACTGGCCTCTGCAGATGATCAGGACATGTAATGAATAATGATGTTCAGTACCCCTGAGAGACAAGGAAATTTTGAATACTGTATTACTACTTTTTCACAATGAAAAATAGACGTATATTCGTGTTGACATAGCACTGTACTTTCAATGCGTTGCTACAGTTCGCATCAGACTCGTATAAAGAAGTATACTTTACCATGATTTATGTATGTGTTATTTTATTTTATTTCAGTGAGAGGTGAATTTGAACATGACAGCTGTGTTGTGATTGATGATTTTGCAGACATGTGTTTGTCTCTCTTCTTTGATCACTGGGATGGTTATTCATTCAATGGATCCGATATAATCAGTCACCAGTGGGTCAAATTCCTTGACGTAGTGTATGATTACAATATGGAAGATCTCTCCAATTGTTACATAAGTAAGTCCAATATTACAAAGTGCTCTTCTTGAAGCTATAGTAAATGTATTATGCTTGAAAGCTTGAGATTGTTTTGGTTTTGCAGTCAATTTAGGAGGAAAGCTTTTGATGCATAGCATAGTAACTGCCTGTGTATGGATAGCATTTGTGTTTATTTCACACTAAAAAAGTGTTAGTCTGGAATAGTATGTAAATAACAGCATTGTGTTGTTGTTTATAATTGTTTACATGATCAGAGTTGAAAGAAAGTACTTGAGATCTCCAGTTGACATATACATTTCTTATTTCCTGTTACATGTAATCACAGTACGGTATGTAACTTAGGTTCCATTTTCAACTAAGTCAATGAATAAAATACATACATGTATGCATACTAAAACTTATTTAGATATAAATCTGAGCTGACACATTTGGATTCTAAGTCATTTGAGTATGCATGAAGAGGCTTTGAAATAACAGACCTGGTTCTTTTTCAAATTTAATTACAAGGTTTACCACTACAGGAAATAAACTGGTTGATTGATTGATTATTGATTGATTGATTGATTGATTGATTGATTGATTGATTGACTGATTAACTGATTGCTCTTTTCATGATTACAGGAGAGAGCAATGATGATCTGGATGCAGGTTACTGGACAAGACATGGCTACAGTACATGTACAGCCAGTGAAGTCAAAACTTTCAATAGATGGTGGGAGAACACTTGTCAAGATGATTGTGGACTTGATAACAATTGTAAAAGATATCCATTCTACTTTGACCAACATTTATGGAATAATTGCAGCTGGGATTATTCGGAATCAAGACCTAATTACACACTTTTCCTTCCATGAAAGATGGGTTGAGATTTCGTAATTCTGCCTAAATTAAATCTGGTGATCAATGACTGATGAATTGTTACTAAGCAATTACAGGTTTTTAAGATGGGTTATTCTGATTGGCTCATGTAGAAGCGTTCTGACCAATCAACAACCAACTTACCAAACTCCATTCATTATCTAAGTTATGACACAGTGCAGGTCACTTTGTAATAACATACCTACCTTCTTGTTTTCTTCAAATCTTGACAGCATACCATGCACACATTTACCTATTTTTATTTACAAAGCAGTGTAGATTGTTGTAACTTTTTTGAACACAGTAACATTATGTTCTCAAATAGATTCATCAGGAACTAGGAAGAGAGAGAGGGAGGACATTATATTAGGCTTTCAAAATTGTGACATTTAAATGACCTATTTTTATTGTTGAGGTAGTGATGTGACAAAGTGCACCAGTTATGGTTGCCACTATGTATGTATGTAAATATCTATTGTGTGTATATATATGTGTCTGTCTGTCTGTCTCTGTCTGTCTGTCTATCTGTCTGTCTGTCTGTCTGTATGTATGTATGTATGTATGTATGTATGTATGTATGTATGTCTCTGTCTGTCTGGCTGTATGTATGTATGTATGTACATTTACATATTTTCATTTATATGAGTTTGACAACTGTCAAGTTTGTAACTTGTTATACATAGGACAATAGAAGTCATTTTGTACAATGGAAGTTTTGAGAGTTTACCACATCATGCACATGATAAAATGAAGTACATGTATGTGTTTGAATATTTTAACTGACACTAAGTGAAACATTTTCTGATTAATTCAGCTATATTTATCATCACTCTATGACATTGAGTGGAGTCATTACTGCATGAAGGATAATATCTCTTTTAGATTTGAATACTGAATTATGTGGCATATTGCTGAGTATGGAGGCGAGACAACATGTCACAATCACCCAAGCAAAGGGTTATAAGCTACATGAAAGGTTAACTGTTGAACATTACACACACACACACACACACACACACACACACACACACACATACACACACACACACATACGCGCGTACACACAGAACAGTGATAAAAATATTGAGCCATTATGTGAAGATAATGTTCTGCTTTATTTCGTTGAATAATATAATCCATACAAATAAACCCAGTCAAACTTCCACAATGTACAGATAAAATAGTCAAGGCATCTAAAAAAGGCACTTGCTGGTTGTGAAATTCTACCACTATATAGGGGGGTCACTTCACCGACTCCAGAAAATATGGAATTGTAGTAAGAACTATGGCTGATATAAATATAGAATCTATAAGTTAAATAACAGACTGTAATGTTTACATCGACAGTCAATGTTAGAATTTTTACGGTGTAAAATATCGCAATGTAAAATACACTTCATCTCATTTTGATTCTAATTTTTGTTCAGTGACAACTGTATATTATTTTATAATCTGGTGTCTGTTTTAAAGTGCACAGTACACCTGTTTACAGTTGTAAAATTTGACAATACATATAGTATACTATGTATCATGAGGCCTTTAACAAACTGCCAGCATAAAACACTGCAGGAGCAATCTCAAGTTTCACTATCCTTAGCTATGATCCACTGGTTCACTGTATATACTTGCAGGTTGATTTATTCTTGGGACCTAATCGCCCACCTTACGTTGAAGTGGCCATATGGATGAGAAATAGGTATTTAGTTTGGATTATTCAAGAATAAATCAACTTTACTATGTTTTTATGTTGTTTCCAAGTCCATGTTTGCATCTCAATAAATTTCAAAAAAAATGAAAAATGTGTAAAAAGTTTGTCATTGTATTCAAATACAGGGAAATAATTTGTAAATAAATTGAGTAAACGCAATTAATCCCTACATGACACCTTAGAAAACTAATGCATCCAGTAATAGCTGTATGTGTCACTTTCTCATACATTGAACATGTTGAAATACTACAGTGCATAAATAGTTTGATTTACTTGCCTTTGTATCACCCATAAATGTAATAAAATCTATAAATGTAATATTAACCATTACATTTATGTCTTTTATGTACAATAACACATTTTTTTTTGCAGTCAGTCAGTTACAAACATGGACTTGGTTGATGTGTAGTAAAATATAGTTACTTTGGAACGATAAATTGGTAATAAATGACATTTTGATCCGTCTACTTCGGACCTTAATCACACAATAATTTATTTATTTTGCGTTAATGTCTTTCTCCAAAACTGGTGGAATAATATATAAATTACTATTTCCACTATCTTAAAAATGATAAATCCTAAATAAATATCCATATCTAATCAATCCATCCACTTTTGAGTTGTCAGACTCTTAAAAAACAGCATTCACACCATTTCTAGAATAATTACCCCTAAAACTCTAAAATCACTCAATTTTGTGGTACTAAAGCTGCCATACATTGGAAAATATCGCATTTTCTGTTCACAGTAGTAAGAAAATATTGTGACTGTATTTTGCAGTAACTTTTAGTAAGAGAGTAAACCATATTCAGAAAAATACGTCAACCTTTGTTTTTGTAGTAATTTGGCAAGTAAGGGATTGGCTGACAATTGGATTTATACTCAAAAAGTGGTAATCAATCGATTTTGTCGTTCTCAATCTCCTACCAGAAAAAAAAAACTGGAATTAAATAAAGAAAATACACTGAGAAAATTTGTGAACAGTAATAGAATAGAAACGTATTATCATAAAATCTTAGTGGCAAGACAAAATGGTCGTTTAAACATCACAGACTCCAAACAATATATGAAAGAAAAAAATATAATAACATTTCAATGAACTGCTTAATGCCTTATTTAAAATAAGACAATTATTTTCTTAAATAGCAATATTATGTGAAATAATGTGAGTTAGCAGCCAGGTGCATAAATATTTGTTGTAAATGTCCTTACTGACAAAGCTGAAATTCATCCCCACGAACCCGACAGTTCTATCAAATTCATCCTAATCTACTGATTACAAGTATGTACAAATTATATCAAAATCATTCACAGACCTTGACACTCATTATGCTTGTCAAAAATCAAACAAAAGTTTTATCAGGTGAATGCTTTTTGTTTTGTGCTATGAGACGAGTATACAAATAATTTTAAGAACATGCAAATGAAATGCAAATTATTATGCAAATAAAATGTGATTGACATTTGTTCTGGACAATGACATGCGAGTTACGTACATTTCAAGGCTAGGCTGGCTTGAAGTATGGTACTGGATCTAAATAGGCAACACATGATTAGCCCACCCTCATCACTGAAAGTCATTAACTTTTATATCACGTTTTATGCCAAATTTGCTGTTGTCTGCAGCCATAATCTTTGCCCAATATCAAAAACCAAAATTATCAGTTGTGAAAAAAATTAGACTCTTTGCCATAATGTATCATTTCTGTATCTCCACACATACACACACAGACTACAGGTATTACATGCCTATTGAAACTACTCCAGTCAGTGCATTGTTGACTTTGGCCATTTTTGTACCAGACACAGACATCTTGTCTTCATATACCTGACAACTCAGAGGCAGTTCTCTGCTGGTCATGGCGAGTGCAAAGCATTCTTCTCGATAAAAACTACGCAGGTCCTGTCCAGTCACTGTTTCTAGATATCTCCTCAGAGGCAGGATATGACTGTAATAGATTCAAATACTTTCGATTATCACCATTGTCATGGTAACTGTTTTCATTGTGTAATATTAAATTCAATCCATTTATTTACCTTGAGCATTACTGCTCGTCTGAGTATTGCAAAAACAAAACAATGCAATGTACACAAGAAGAATATATGATGGAGAATGTACAGAAGAAAAGTATATGGAAAATATATCTTACTGTATTACCCTCTTTTGTCTATGGTAATAGTCAGCACTTGTTTCTACTTCTACGATGATGTCGCAACCCTGATATGTATGTCATAATGTTTGTATGGATAACAGCACTACTGAGAAAGGGTCGAAATTTTCACAACTCAGGTTTTCCAGTAAAAAGTTTTTCAACTATTATGGTGTTTTATAGCTTGCATACACTATTTTTTTAAAGAAGTGTCCCAAAAGGGCATTTCCATTTCAAGGAAATGGGATGAACCTCATTAGTTGAAATGAGGGTTAAGACTTCAGTCAGCCACACATGGTTGTACAAGAAGCAGTCAACAGAACACATAAAGAATTAATTCTGTGAGTTCCTAGAAATTACATCATCTCAAACAAACAAGTGAATATGCTGATGAGACATTTTTTTTCCAAGAAAGGGGGTTTACAGTACACAATTACTGCTTCTGCACTAAGCACTCATAGTGTCCAAAAAAGGAGGCCAACAGTATTCAACTATTGTGACCATCACTTCCTTGAATAGCACTCCTAGTGTCCAAATTATAAAATCTTTTGTCTTTTCATAACTGAAATGGCATTGTCATATACATGTACTAGATTTATCTTACCTGTTAGGTGCTGTCCATAAAGTTAGGAAATCTTCAACAATGTGATGCATAAGTGCAGGTCTTGGTAGTGTATCAAATATTTTACTCAGTTTTCTCATCTCAGGTTCTGTTCCAAGGAGAATAATGCAAAATAAAGCAACAAATGTTCAGACCAAAAAAAAAATAATAACAAAATGTTTATGAAAGACACCTTACAGACCGTCATCTGAGAAAAATTTATTTTGTGTTACTTTTCAATTTTTTTATTTATTTATTTCCCTGCATATCCATGACATAAACCAACTATACATCTTACATTTCACTATGCTGGTATATAGATAAATAGAAAATGACAGAATAATCCAACACATTGACAACTGTGCTAACTTTAATAGCACCCACATTCACACCATAAGAAATGATAATGGTTCACCAACATACAACCACATATCACCCATAATGCAATGTATATTTTGAGATGATGTAATTTTTATCGCATTGTCATAGAGAGTATTTTAACATATGCCATCACCATCTGGTTTAACAACATCACCAACAATGAGTGGAATGCAAAAGAGAATCATCAGCACAGAATTTACCATCCTTACACTCAATCTATCAGTCGCAAAGCTACATCCATCATCAAGGATTCCAGTCATTCATTTTTTTTTTAACTCTGTTACCCTCGGGTAGGCGGTACAGGAGTATCAAAACGAAATCAGAACATTTTAAGAAGAACTTTTATCAATATGTGATTTACATCTTAAACCAGTCCTAGGATCGTTTACCATTTGTTTTAGTTTTAAGTTTGTCTCAATATTGTATGTTTTTAGCATCGTGTGTGTTTTGTATCATTTGATGTGTTATATCAATTTTATCTTTAGCTTTTACTTTTCACTTGCATTTTCTGAGCTACGTTTTTTTCAATTGTTGTTTTCTTTCCAATCTTTTGTTTTCAATTTTATTCACCTCTTTTTAAGAGTGCGTGTGGAAAACCAATTTCCGATGCATTTCTATGCAAATGGCAATAAAGTTATATTATTATTATAACTATTATCACTGGTATGTAGTGGAGCAGCCAAAAGAGGATATTGTTCAAACATGAAACTTTGCACAGATTATTCTTAGTGAGATATGTTTTAAATTCATCTGATTGAACATTTGAAAATCCAAGATGGTGGCCATTTTCCAAGATGGCTGACAAATATATGGTAAGACATTCACTCAAGTGTTTACTATTAACAGTACTAACTTGTTGGTAAGTGGTCATAATAGTAGAACACTGGATGAAGGAAATTGGAATTATGGGCATCAATGGGTTCTCCAGTTGCTCTATCACCACGGAAGGGATCTTTACCAGGACCTGTAATGTGATAAATTTAAATGTAAATTGTAAACATCCATGATGTCTTCGCTTTCAACTCTGCTCCAAATGGATACAAGTGCCTCATTTCTTTGTACAATATTACATATCAACACATGTACAAGTGTATGTAAAAATTTACATGCCCTTGAAGTTCATGTTTTGATTATTACATCATCATAAGTACAAACAAGTATCAGTGATATGGTATGATAAACTTTTCAGTAAGGATGGACTTGATTATGACATAACTTGAGTTTGAATAAAAGGATAAATCCAAGTCTGGTTAAAACTTCTGCCACTAAATTCTAGCACTGTCCAGCACTGTTTTTAAGGTAGAACAAATTTCCTTGAAAATCAAAGTTCTTCACATCAATTCTCTCCAAACTTATGAAATAGAGTTAACACAGTATACGGTGGCCATATTGGATTCTATTTTCCCATAGAGTTAACAAAGTATATGGTGGCCATATTGGATTCTATTTTCCCATAGAGTTAACACAGTATACGGTGGCCATATTGGATTCTATTTTCCTATAGAGTTAACACAGTATACGGTGGCCATATTGGATTCTATGACTAAATTATTGATATCATTTTGACCTCTATTTAAAAAAATTCTAAGGTGATCCTATTTTTGTAAAATTAATTTAATAGGGTTTTCTTGTACAAAGTATTATAAACAGCAAAAGTTTAAATAGTTTATTTTCAAGGCAAATTCTATGTTAATGAGTGAAAAGACTTATAAACATATATATATATATATATATATATATATGTTACATTGTGTCAGTAAACTTAGATTCCAATTCCCTATTACTAATATAGTATTGAATATTTAACCTGCTGAGTTCACAAACTCTAGTTTTTTGTCTGTATCATCATCAATAATTGCATCATTAAATTTTTATAAAACTAAGGAAAGTCAGAGCAACACAATGGTCCAATCCACATTGTATAGAGAAGAATGTCCAGTAAAATCAATAATTGATTACAGAATGTGAAATGTTGCTACTCCAGGGTAGTATTGATCTGAAAAGACTTTCCCTACCTGAGAAATTCTTGCCATATTCCATAAGAATCACAATAATCTGTTCTGCATCCTTCCCTGTTTTTGCCTTGAAGTCAGGTATCAATTTGACAGGAAATTCTTCAAAATATTCATATTGAGTACCATCCCTGTAACCATGGCAATGAAAGTGTAGTTTTAATATACACAGTTCTGTTGCTTTTTACATTGAACTTTTAATTTTGCCAATCATAATTTCTGTGCAATGTCATTACTTTGAATTCATGCTGTTATCTTCCCTGTGTTATGATGAATTCACAGTTTGTTCAAACTAGTTGGGTTTGTGGCCCAATTTTCTACTGTTTCTTAATACTGATTTTCAGATGAAAGGCTTTTAAATGTGACAAGTATACATTTTACTGTATATGTTTTCCTTGGGCTACAAACCCGTCTAGTTTGAACAAACCTTTTTCGTGGTCGAGCCAGAAGTATATAAAATAAAAGTTTGGGGTTTTTTGTTGTTGTTTTTTTCATTGCCAATGTGTTTACTTAACTAATTCATTTTCTTCACTTGATATGTAAATTTTCTTTTCTTTTCGACCTCTGGCAAATAAATAAATAACACAGAAAGGATGTTCTTTTCAAAGTATGCTGAATGGGTAAAAAAATATAATAAAAGATGGCTATATCTTCATAGCTATGGCTAGTAAACTATGAATACTACTCCTAGAAATAATGGCATTTTCATAAACTTTGAGTTCATGATTTTACATCTCAAAAATTTTGCGTAATAGACAAGAAACACTTAGTCTGATAGAAATAAAACTAGTTTCACATTCATTGTTCTATGACTGTCTTGGTAGTGATCCAGTACTGCCTTATGGGAGTCAGAAGACATGCATATGTATTAAATGAACAAATATTCATGACTCCTAAGTGCTTATTCCATTCAGATAAAAAGTCATGAATACGTATTGTCCATCTAGTACATATGTAAACCTGCTAACTCTAATGAGGTAACAGTGAAGTAACATTGAGATCACTGCCAGGACAACGAACGTGAAGCAAGTTAAATTGGGTATTTCTTGGCAATCATGAATTTATCATGATGTAAAATCAAGAGATGACTGTCCTGAAAATGCAAACGTTATGAAAATGTCCTCATTTCCTGGATTGGTGTTCCCCTATGACACATATACTTACTCTCTGAGAACAATGACATCACCAAGCACTCCAAACATCTGATAAGTTCCCGATGCTTCATTTATTCGTTTGATTATATGATTGAGTAAATTAGTACTGGAGGCAGATACTGATGGCCAAGGGACATGGTGATTATGGTTTTCTAGTAGTCTATGCAAGACTCTTGCTGTTATAATAATAAGAAGAACATATTATATATTAGAGTATCAAGCTGACATTGATGGCATGGGAACATGATTCATACACAAGTTCTCGTCTTCCACTTTTCCACAAATCACTTGTCCTTCTTCAGTGTCTAACTGGATCTGACAGAATGATCCAAATAGATACATGACAATTGCAATTTTCAAGTAGGCTCAGTGCAAATTAAGCTCTGGCTGTGATTGTAGAAACTCTGAGCATGCAATGTAAATTACAACTTGAAGCTGACTCTCAATCAAGTGGCAAGGGGACGGTATGATTACAATTTAATAGTTGACTATTGAAGAATGCATGGCTCAGTGTGTTTGTAAAATTTGCAAGTAAGATCTGCCAGAATGATCTTCTATCTTGGCCTGTACGGTGGTACCCCAGGGCCTGTACCCTGTACCCTGTACCCTGTACCCCAGAGCCTGCACCCACAAAGCCAAAGATCGAATCAACTGTCTCTTTGACCTGAAAACTCAGTTTCCACAAAGACATTTGGATCTGCTTTATCAATATGTGTCTGATGTGGGCACATACTGAACAATATACTGATATCTTGAAATGGCAAATACAAAGTGGTCACCATGCAGACTGTCCAAAATGTCCAATGATTAACCTTTTGACATAGATTGACCGAC
Organism: Glandiceps talaboti; assembly: GCF_964340395.1. NCBI lineage: Eukaryota > Metazoa > Hemichordata > Enteropneusta > Spengelidae > Glandiceps > Glandiceps talaboti. The sequence goes on along the minus strand of NC_135553.1, from coordinate 6,925,484 downwards.
CCAAATTATCCACTGATCTGCCACAATAACCAACTTGACCTGTTCAAATAACCCGCTGACCTGTCCTCAATAACTAATTCAACCTGTCCAGTACCTCACTGACCTGTCCAAATAACTCATTGACCTGTCCAAATAACTCATTGACCTGTCCAAATAACCAACTTGACCTGCAATAAGTAACCCACTAAAATGAGAAAAAATACATTGTACTAACCTGTATATCGGAAGCCATGAATGAATCCACCAGCCGATTTCTTATGATCTACAGAATGTGAATTGGTGCCAGCAAAGTACATCCCAGGAATCCCTGTTGCTTCATAGTCATCTTTGATGTGTGGATATTTACCAACACTTTTACCCCTAACAGGCACTGGACGGACACTCCTATGAAACAATAGTGAATTCATCTATTATAATAATCTATTACCAAGTAGCTACAATGTAATCAAAGTTGCTGGATGGATGGATGGATGGATGGATGGACTGGGTGGGTGGACAGATGGGTGGGTAGATGGGTGGATGGAAGGAAGGAAGGATGGATGGATGGATGGATGGATGGATGGATGGATGGATGGATGGATGGGTGGGTGGGTGGATAGAAGGATGGATGGATGGACTGGGTGGGTGGGTGGACAGATGGGTGGGTAGATGGGTGGATGGAAGGAAGAATGGATGGATGTATGGGTGGGTGGGTGGGTGGGTGGACAGAATGGTGGGTGGGTGGACAGAAGGGTGGGTGGATGGATGGAAGGATGGATGGATTGATGGATGGATGGATGGATGGATAATATGGATGGGTGGGTGGACAGATGGGTGGATGGACTGGGTGGGTGGGCAGATAGGTGGGTAGATGGATAGAAGGATGGATGGATGTACCGGTATGTATAAGTGAGTGTGTATTGGTTGGTGGATTGGATGGGTGGGTGAGGTCGTAGATGGATGGATTGATGGATGGAAGGATGGATGGATGGAGGGAGGGATGGACAGACAGACCGACAGACAGACAGACAGACAGACAGACAGACAGACAGACAGACAGACAGACAGACAGACAGACAGACAGACAGACAGACAAACAAACAAACAAACAGACAAACAGAGACAAGGAGGGATGGACAGACAGACAGACAGACAGACAGCTGATGATGACTGTTGGTATACTTAAGATCTTGCGAATTTTATCTGAATACTTAACATCCATGAAACCACATTTTCATTAACAATTAACCATCTTTTGAACTTTGAACACACAAATAGAACTTCATGACAACTCTTACTGAATTGATTTCAATGACTAAGAGTAGAAAATTACATTTGCTGTTTAACTGACCAGTTGTAAATCATTACCCTTATATATCATACACTATCCTAATCATCGTATGACAAACATATCATCTTTATCCCTTATTTCTCCATCAATAGACAAAACAAGATATTAACTCACTCATCAAATAAACTGAAGTCAAACTTGAAACCCAGACATCTGATCACCGTATCGTATGGTTCTCTTGCAGCAAAGTTATCAATTGGTTCTGAAGATGACAATGATTCACTTTCATTACTGATGGAATACTCATCCCATATGTCAACAAGAATCTTGTTGTCTCTCTTTACCAATTTGATTTCTTCCACTGGTGCTTCCATGATCCCATCCAGAGATTTCAGTTGGTAGGTGTCAAGTAGACCATTGTTCACAGCTCTGAAATGTACATCACATGAATACCAATCACATGAAGTGGACATAATCATACAAGATATTCTCAGATGTGTCAATAAAAATACATTTCAAGATAATAATGAATGGGGATATTAAATCTATCAATGTAGACTAAATGGCAATGAAATGTACATGAAATGTAATAATAAAGTAGCTACATGTAGCATGTCAATCACAATATTTGTTATCAACTGTACAGAATGCATACATGTCACATTGTGTTAATCAAATGCAAATGCATCGAAACCTACATGTCATTATCATCATTATTGATTTATACATATCTTAGATATGAGTCATATCTATGATATCTGAATCACATGATATTGAAATGTACATTTCATATCTACTGTCTTACATGTAAATGACATGTCCATTAAAGAGAAGCTTAGCAGTGAGATGCCGATGTAGCCCAGTGTTTTCCCCACTATAGAAAAAAGTACTCTGTACTAACACCATCCTTGCCACCCAGGCTGTCATGCTTGGCACGTTTCTGACATACTTTAAAAGTTCTTGAGTTTTAGTGATCTTTAAATGACAATATTATAATAATGAATACATTCACATGATGTCCATGTGTGTATGTGTTAGATATAAATATGTCAAAAGTATGTTTCAATGTTGAAGACATGCGTATTATATGCTGATCAATATGCAAATTACTATGTTAATGATATGTAAATTATATGCAAATTAGTTATAATCTATCCTGGGAGAACACTGCAGTCATACAATGAACAGTTACTCTTTGCTTGATATCTTTTATCAGGGAGTGTTTATACAATTCCTCACTTCCAATATGTACATTCTAAAAACTGGTCATGGGATGCATACTACATTTCCTTGCATATGTGACACAGTCTAATTACTGTATATCTCATCAGCTTCATTCTGCCCACGATACTGACATGTACTGCCTCTCTGTCAAGCCTTTCCTACTCAAACTGACACCTCTCTTTGTGTATAACATGTACACACATGTAAATGGTTGTCATAGTACCATCATCATCGATCATCATCACCTGATTCAGCTGACTATCTACATGTCATGTGATTCATCTATCTGTCTACAGGTCAAAGGTCACGCCATGTTCTCAAATTCCATCAAATGTTATGGTTGAATCATGGTAAATTGCATAGTAATAGATGCGTTGCTATGGTGACAACAAACTTTCTACATAATTCTTTCCTGGATACCTCATCCATCATCCAATCATGTAGTTTGATGAGCTAGCTGTCATTGATAACAAACTAAAATTTACTGCATCTTGAAAGATGCTTGTCAAAATAAACATTGTTGATTTCAGAACTGTATAACCTAAGAATATGGCAGAATAACTGCAATAGTATGTGTAGTATATTATACCATGCACAAGCCAAGTTATTATCTTTGAACAGAAAATATGGATTTAATGTAATGGTTGTTCTATGTCATATGACAGCCTGTGTTACTGCAGTACTCAAAATAGGAGTCGGAATATGAGTCAAAACGCTCCATATCATCATCATTTTTTCAAATTTTTCATAAATTATGCTTGAGGAGGTAATATTATATCATTCTCCAATATTTTTCTTCATTCAGCTGGAAAATACTTGAGACCTAAAAGTTTGTCACTAGTGACTCATAGTGACAAGGCCCCTTAACCACAAGTTTTTTCCTCAGCTGAGTGAAGAACCAGTGTGAGCCTACTAGCGGTGTGATATAGTTGTCTGGTAGGTGATATTATCTCTGCCTACATACAGTAAGGAATGTATCTTCATCTCTCTGTGGGTGTTATGATTCATAAAGTCCTTGGAGGAAAGATATCAAATAACAATAATTGTGCCATTACTGAGTGCTGGCTGATTGTAGGTGTTTTCTTTCTTCACTTTCCATTCACTTTCAGCTCCTTTCATTTTTATGATCACGACACATCTTTAATAGTCTCGCTGGAATTGCACTGGTCAAACGTTGACATATTGCTTTGAGATATTAACTGGTGTGTTCATGTTGACTTAATAAAAGTAACTATATACTGATAGCATTATATACAGATGGATGACAGAAAGGGAAACTCTCAGTACTTAATAGCTTTTTACCCGGAGGACCATACTTAAGAACAAGCAGATCAGATTATTCTCATGTGTGCAAATGGTAAAATGCATTGTGTAGTACGTACAGAGGAAGTCGTGGTGTCAACCATGGAATCAAATCACAGTTATTTTTATAACAGGTATATACTACTGCCTGCTACTATAAGGTGATCAAATTCTATTTCAGGTAATGAGACCTGTACCAGTAAACTCAGTGGTTGACCTACATATAACTATACTACACATAAAGACTAATATTTACCTCAAGTCTCCAACATAATGCGTTTCCCAAGACAGTCGTATTCTTGTTCTTGCTACCATGTGAATGAGGTTGGTATATGCAAGAATATGGTCAGCTGTCTCAAAAGCTGAGTTACCTCTCCCAAGAATCAACACAGTTTTACCCTCGTAATCTTCTTCATTCATAGACATATCTTCATAGCCAATAGTATGTTCAATACCTTTAAATTGGGGTTTGTTAGGTGTAGATATTCCTGTACTTATAATCAAATTCCTGAAATTAACCAAAAATGAACACTTGAATATACAATATAGCATATGTTTTTTGGCACTGGATTTATTTTAGCTGAATATGCACAAATTATAGCGAAAGAAGGATCCTGCCAACACACTTTATAAGTTGTCATATTTCTATATTCATTTGTTGTCAAAGGTATCAAAAATAGTGGCACTGAACACAGCATACTAAAAAGATCATACATGTATATTTACAAGTTGTGTCTATACTTTCCCCCTTGTACTGTCTGCCAAACTGTAATTCTATCTGTCTAGAAATTTGAATGACCATGACTGTTAAAAGTTAGCAATGCCCTGGTGTATTTGTATAAAATGTACATTCTTAAACTACAGCTGATTTAGAAGTATTCAATCTATGAAAATCATGTATTGGTAGGTAACATAAAGGTTTAAACACATTCAAACTGAGCAGTTCTGAGCACATGGCCACCATATTATGTCGTGTACACCATTGTGCTAGGTTTGAAAGATATAAGATTATGCTAATTTGATAAAGATAATATGTCTTGATAAAGATCGAGTATGTATAAGTTAGATGGACAGACATATTTAGAGTTATTCTTAAAGCGCCCTCTAGTCTCTGCCAATCCTGGCTAAAAAGTAAGTGTTACGAAAGGCAGCAGGGTATAAATGGATATTGTAACAAGTGCACTCTATATCTATCATTAACAATTCAACATGAACTCCGTATTTCACTGATGTCGATCAGCATATTACTTAACTCTTCATATTTGACCCCCATGTCACATTGGAACTGATTGCAATACAAGAAGCCTCAGGCAAACCATTCTATTTAGAATTTGGTCATTAAAATGAAAAGTTCCCATTTTTTAGATTACAAAATGGCCTTCAAGGCCATAATATGAAATGAATAACTATAAAACATGCATGTTTGCAATTATCATGATGTGCTGACATTTCAGGGGGCACGGGATGCTAAGCTAGATCCATTTATTAGCCGTATTGCAGTCATTCTCATCTCTTTCCAGACTTTGAACATAACGACACGATGATATCAATTGATAAATATATGGATGCATCAAAACAACATTTAAATGAAAATTTCACTTCACTACAAAACTTATAATATTGCAGTGTGTGTATCCTTTTTGTAACTAAGATTTATTCGTGAATTTTAATTTTGACAAAATTCCAATGATTCTGAGTTCAACAGGCCAGGTATAAAAGATAGTACATATAAATGTCAGCTGTCATTATTTGCAGAAATTATCCATTTATCATATACTCGATCCAAACATTGTCTCAATTAAATCGTGCATACAGCGAATATTCCTGGCAATAAACCCATGAATAATTGCATCTGCTGATAAAACTTATAGTTATACATTAAAAAGTAAGCGGTCTTTAACCGTATAACCATAAACATATGTGCTAATGATTACCTGTATGGTTGCCTATACAATGCAGTACAATTTTGAAAACATCAATGTATACCTGAGTGAATGATTATAAGTCCATGTATACAAATCACATGAACACAGGAGTTTTTTTTAAAAAAATACAAACTTTGCTATTTTGGATGAACATAATTATGCAACAATAATAGGATTCCATGACAATTGTGAGTGTCAGAGTATGTATACTCTGGGTATATTTGCATTCATGCTTGAATTGTTTTCTGCAGCACTTTGTTCCCTATACTCATGGAAGTACAGCTATGGAAAACAATGCAAACACTTGTACAAATACTCAGAGTATGTCATACTTCCACTCAAGTGATATGTAGTTCTCTTATAGTATACACTTATTGCCTGGCTATGAGGACACCAGTAGATGGCCACTCCCCCCAGGTGCTGTTATTTAGCATCTATTTCCGAAGGCTGAAAGATGAGGTAATATTAAGTGGTTTATAAAACATCACATTTTCAGGCACATAGTTTCTTTCCATAAAATATAGTCAAAGCAAATCCCCAATAAGAGTTCCATCCTACATTAATATTCAATGCCCTATGGAAAATAGAATGTGACTCGTGTCCCAATATGCAAATTGAGGTCACTACAGGTCCATAACACATGTTACGATCTAAGCCAATCACTAAAGCCAAGGATATATATGAAAACAATGTTGTTACAATGAAACTCATTGAGAACACAAGACAGCACAAGCTGATTGTATCACTACCCACCTAGACTGTAAGATGTATGTCGTGTTGTTCAGCCCTATCAGGCTTCTAAAACACGACATGAGTAATAGTCAGTATAGAGATGGCATGAATGTCGGACCTTAAAAAACGACTACCCACCATGAACACTAATAAGCCTTTTAATGACTGCAATCAATATTTGCACAATTTTTCTCAACTATATAAATGTATATCTGTAGGCAACAGTTAAATGAACATTTGCCATTTTTGGCACCGAACATTTGTGTTTCTGAATTCTTGCTGTGTTTGTTTGTGATGACTTGTTTCAATTTCACCTTACCAAAATTTTCATCTTGGTATAATTTTAGTCAAGTGAAAAATATGACTGAACTGTATTTTACATAATTTTTTTGTAACTGCACTGGTGTTGATAAAACATGAAGAAATGAATATTTATTTCTTTGATGATTTTGTAATAGCTCATTTCATTCATGTTATATAGCTCCCGGTGGAATTTGAACAAACGCATCACACGCCTACAACTTCATATTGTGCCATTAATCCCTTCATCAAATGTAGTACTGTCAACACAGTGTAGTTTAGACGATACATTCCCATCAATTTGAGAGTTTTAATTTTGATATTCAAGTTGCGCTAGCTATACAACTGCTACAATTTTTTAAAAACAGTTTTGGTAAATATAACACCTTTCTCATAATATTGTACATCATGTGAACAGTTTTGAATCACATGTGGGTATAAATGTACTTGTGCAGCTGTTATGGGCTGTAATTTGGTAAAATCTATCTTTGTTCCACACCAATATTATGTATGGTATGAAACATAGCAATTTGTAAGCAATTTTACTGCATTACCCTTCTCAATTTACCAGTGTCCCATGTTAAAACAAACACTGCAAACCTTAGTTCAGTTGTTCTAAAACAGAATAATGATGTTGTGTACTTTCATTGGAAATAAGACACTTAATATACTGTAGATAAAATCTTTTAATCCCTCTTTTTCATACATCTTTTATTGAAACCATCCAAACAATTCATCTGCTGGTTTCAGAATTTAAGTGCAGAGAGAATTCCTACAGAAGAATAATTGTGACATAGTTTATGACTGGAATTTCAATAATCCATTCTCCAAAGATGGCATTGAAATTCACACCTTCCTGTTCATTTCTAATGAATTCAATAAACTTATACATGTCATGTGTACTTTAGTCTTCAATCAATATCAGTCAAGTCATGCAGTCACATGGTCAGACGAACATGTTTTCTATATCATATTGATCGTTTTATTTCAAAGCCAATAGCAACAAGTAACAGAGTCTAGTCAAACAAAACTACACAACTGTATCATTACATTTTTCAGGAGAGGCGGAGGGGGAGACATAGACTTGTTCATATACTTCATGAAAGATTTTCCCAGAAACCCTTGCAGGAAATGTATCAACAAAATGGCCGAACACATGGGGTTTCTTTACAAAATTTCAAAGTTGAGTAACTTACTGAGGTGCTGTTTTATCACCCCAAATCCTTTATAAGTTGACAGCAGTAATCAATACAAGTGTACTACATGTGTGTTCAACTTACCGACAATCATATGTGGCATTGTTTTGATCTAGAACTCTGAATTTTGGATAGCCTATTCTTGCATCAGGTGCCCTCTTGATGTTAACAATGTTTGTATTGTATTGAATGTTCAACTGTAATTTGCTGGCATAATCTTGGAGATATTGGACCATAACATCTGCATGTGGAAAAAATTCCTTGGAATAGTGTCTACCGAGAGAAAATATTTAATATGATATTTTTAGAATTTATTTTCTGGCTATTGAAGACTGGTAGGTGATATCCATGATATACTATTATAAATCATCAATGGAGATACCCTGGTGTCTAATTCTTTCACAAGATATGCTGCAAAAAGTAGTATGCATCGACAACAATTACATCATCGACACTTGCTTCCTGCATAAATACCATGACATAATCGACAATATGAAAAATGTTGGTTGGAAGTTAACTAGTACAGTAAACATAATCATTTTGATGAAGTGTTGTCAGGCTGCCCAATGATATAGCAGAGGAAAACTTTACTTAGTCTAACAATTAATAGGTTGTTGCTCCGATTGTCTTTTCCCAGACAGTTTTCTTTAGCCATATATGAAAATACATGTCACAAACATACATGTAAACTAAGATAACTACTTGTCAATTGGAGTCTACTAGTCAGTATTGTTTCTGGGGATATTTCCTCTTGTTGATTTTAATACGACAATTAGATGATATCCCCAATATTTTTCTTCGTTCAGCCATGGAAAATACTCATGATCTAAGGGGTCTTTGTTACCACGAGTCGATCGACTCATAGCGACAAACCTTAGGTCATGAGTATTTTCTGGCTGAATGAAGAAAAATACTGGGGAATATCATAATTATACCAGTGCCAGTAATATAAAAGAGAAATCAGGGAAAGTAATGGTAATTTTGAACGTTTTGACTAATATTTTGAAAACATCAGAACCAGTGATGTAGACGCACACTGTTGTGGCGTAGAACGACCATATTTTTTGTTCTAAATGGCTCATGCATGGTACAATTCTTGGTATAAAAAAACACAATATTGTGTACTTACTTTATCAGTAAAGATTCATCGTGACTGATCAGTGAATTCCAATCATGTCGGAAGTTGAATTCTTTGTTAGTTTTACCAGTATATCGTTTGTTGATACTGATCAGCTTTCTGTGTCTGGGATACTTGGTATAAAAGGCCCCAGCAGTGTTGTCACGTTCAAAAATAATGTAATCTCTTCCAGCTTGCTGGAAAAAATAGCCCATCTGTAGGCCTCCTGGCCCAGCACCAATCACACAATAGTCCTTGGAGAAAGTTGGTGTCTTCACTGGAGACTGGGAAAATAGTTGCATAGGAAGAAGTAGCACCAAGAGAACTGTCACCAACATTTTGAAATGACTGCTAAAATTCTGATCTAATTTCTAATGGCACCTGTAATGCAATCAGAGAACAAAAATATATGTTATAATTTATGTTAAAATATGCAATTTTTTACCATCCAATCATATCATATCATATCATTAATATTGTGGGATATGCAAATTATCTAATTACCATGCAAGTCATTCCTCAGTGGTACTGAATTTTAACAATTCTAACATGAAGGTGTGACAAACATGAATATCCCAGTAAATATACTATGGACTTTGAGGTGGATTATGGTATACTGAAGTTATCAAACGATAAGTAAAACTCAATATGGCTTTATTATTTTGAATCATCTGTAGAGCCAAGAGGAAATGTGCAGAGCTAAGCTGAGGTATCTCTTAGACAGGTTACAGGTTATGCCTTCTCATATTATATCCTGAACTGAAAGTCACTTCCATCAGGAGTTTTATAACTGTCGGCTGATGTTCAGGAGTATTATCACACGTATCAAACATTGTATTCTTATTTTGAACAAAATACATATAACCAATATCTAAGCCACATAGGAGTATATATGTAAATGGAATCCCTAGTTGTTGACAATAAAAAACTATATGTAAAGGCACATTAGATTACTTGTAAAACATGACTGTGTAATCACATGGTGACAATTCTTGATTGTACCTGGAGACTTTCCAGTAACATGTAGATTATAATGTTACTCATTTGTCAACTTCTTGTCCGGCATAGGGCAAAATGTGAATCTCTAGAGCCTACAGGCACGATATAGTATAATTCACCATCATGTCAACTATGAATAACAGGGTGAAATTACATACATGTACTACTAGTTTTTTTATGATGTATGAGGTAAGATAATCTCTATGAAATTACATAGTTTGATCCTCACACTATGGAACGATATGTAAAACTATCACCATGGCAACAGCAAAAATGATGATAACTTAACGACATTTACCAAAAGTGACACCATAAGGGTAATATAGTCATTATTATCACCAATGGTAACAAATCAAAAAGTTATAACTATGGTAACATACATGTAGAGTGAGACTAACATTTGCTAAAGGAACTATTGCCATGGCAACCCCAACAAGATCACTATGGTAACGCAGAGCAGTTTCTGTCAATGTGGTATCAAGGTAAAAGCCATCGCTATGGTCAGGAGCAGTATTGTGACAATGATGGTCACCATTAACAAAATACAGATGGGTTGTCAATGGCCGAGTGGTCAAACAACTTGCTTCTTACCACTGCAGTTAGGGTTTGAACCCCATTCAGGGTTCGATTAAGTTTACCACACTGCAAGTAAGAAGAGTGTTGTTCAGTTTGACTCTACTGAACAACACAGGTTTTTCCTGGATACTCCGGTTGCCTCCTGCATTAACACTGAACCCATGAGGGATGGCCCTCACTGGACTTCTTGGGAGACAAGTGTTTATAATAAAGAAATCTGATATACAGAAAACAAAGATTTCTAAATCAGGTTGCTGATCAGGGCAACTTTAGTGTACAGGTGTGATGTACAAAAACAAAACAAGAATGATTTGAGAATCAAGTTGCTCAGATCATAGCAACTATAGTGTACAGGTGTGATGTACGAATAAGACTATTACAATTGCTAACAGACGTCTTATCAGGATTTCTATGTGTCATTTCAACAAAAATCTTTAAACAGCACTTTCATGAAAATTTAGTTACTTGCAACAAATAAAAATGAAATATTTCTAAGAATAATTACTTATACTTTGCTACGTGCCATCATACTATAGTTACCTTATCTTGTTATACTTGATTACTTGTTAGCCTGGTATATGCATGTGAGTAAATATTCGTATTCTCAACTACTGAAAAGTTTAGTCAGTTACTTGTATAGTCACTTCCAGTCTTCCAACATACTGGCCTTTTGTGTTGAATTCTAAGGAATTACCTTCAAACCTTGCCTTTCCCTTTGAGAAATATACTTCAGATTACTAGCCTTCAGGCTCAAACTTAGTAGAAATTATCTCGGAGCTGTTCTACTCCCTGTTGAGAATTCGCCTTAGGTGAATATTTGTCTTCATCATTAGATAGCTAAGGAAAATACGAAGCAAAGTACCAAAACACTGACTCCTAATGAATGCATCACACAACAATGATGACAGATAGGGATGGCTAAATCCCTGTCGTGCAGTTTCTGGTGAATTATAACTCATAACGTACTCTCCATCCTCAGGAGTAACATAACGCCAATATACACCTGTGACATGGTATCTGTTCATCCTTTATAGATAATTGGTCACATGAGACAGTATGATGAGACAATTAATGACACCCATAGGACTTAGACTTAGATGACGTTCCCATTCATGTTATCAGAGGCCATAGTATGTAGTATGATATTTCAGCCAGGTGCATGTACATGCACATGAAATCACAAGTTAATTCATGGTTGCTAATAAAGGAATACCTTAAGTTGCTATAAAAGACAAGGTCTGGTCGGTATGATTTCAGGACTAAAGTGCTTTTTTATTCCTTTCTGAAAAAAAAGTTGTTGAGATAAAATCCTCGCGTCAGTGCAGTAAGGTCATATCTGCCTATACAATTGCATAGCAGATACGACCTTTCTGCACTGATGTGATGAAGTGTCCAATAAATTGGTAGAAAGCTGACATTGTGGGAATAACCCTTTTATAAGCTAAGCCTAACACTACTAAACTTTCTAATTCACTAGCTAGCCCAGAATTAACATCAGGTAGGTGCAGGCATTAACCCTCCCAGTTGGTAACACATGCTGGTGAGATCTACCTGGTGCAAACACAGAGCTAGCCAGGCAGTGCCCCGTACCAGCTGCAGGCCTAGTTGGTCATTATGAACATTAGGAGTTGGTGTAGGCATTATATAAACATTGTACATGTAGTTATGATACTCAGGTAAATGTGGCACACGTACATATAATATGAACATTACTGTTCAAACACAATAAGCCTGTAACACATAGCCATCAGCTACACCATCAAATTCTTATTATCAGTGAAACCAAGGTACATCACAAAGTAGCTATAGGCTATATAGGCCTTATGCACTATCATTATTCCCACCTAATGTGTGATATGTAGAGGAAATCACCTCAATTTTCAGCTGCAGCTGTGGAGGAAATTATGATCAATCTGTCTTCATAAAATAAAAATGGATATGCTATCCCTCTCTAAACCTCACAGTATTCTATATCTCTGGTGGTTTCCATTTCACAAAAAGACAACACTCAAAGAAACACAAGTGTCCGTGCATGTACATCTAGTCTTACCATTTTGAACTTCAATGAGCACCAAAGCACAATGATTCAAATAACGAAAGACAGATCCAAAGATACTTATGTGACAGCTAACAGATGAAAAACTATAAGAAAGGGTACATCACTGTTCAATTCATGAGCACGATGTATTCAATTTTTCTATGGCAATATCACATATGCAAATGACGTAACTTAGGTATAAAGATCCTATAATCTATGGTCAAATCAATACATAAATTATATGCAAATCATGTGCATAGGTAAATTGCAATTTTATGCAAATCATGCACATATATAAATTATATATGCATGTGGTAACTGGTTTTCATATCAGATTTAATGGGTTACACCAAGGATTTTACTTGAAGGTATTAGTAGGATAATATGCAAATGACTGAACTCAAACCTGGCATTAGAATGTACATGATCAATGATGTAATTTATCAAAATGTATATAGAACTCCCATACTATGCAATCAACAGTTCTACCATTGCAGGAACACAAACTGTAATGTCATAGAAGGCATGCATCAACATTAACAGTATATTAGAGTAGTTTAATCAAAGTTTTATGTAAGTATTTTCACATGTGCCATTTCTATCACATCTTAGCTGTATGATCCAAGTAGTGACTATGTTTATTTTATGTGATACTGAGGCTGCGACATGCAAAGTTACAGAATTTTGGAAATTTTTCAGATTTCGTACATCCTCTATGATTTACTAGGTTATCTGGCCTTGAACACTTATTCAAATGGCACTTAATTTCCACATGGAAATTGCACAGTCTGCCATTAGCTCTCTGACCTTGTAAATGTAATAAAGAATACATCTTTATATTTTGCCAATTATGAAGTCTTCCAATCTCTCTAACAGCATTGAGTTAAAATCATGATAAATATATTTAGTTTTATAATCTCAAAATAAAATATGAGATACAAATATTCTGTTTTGTTTGAAAGTGATGTCAGATGGCAATTGAACGTCTCTGTTCCATTCAAAGATTTTCTTTGGACATTTTTACGCAATGGAAGTTTGGCATCTTCCAATTTGTACAACACTTTCAATAGACAGATGAATACAGAGCGTAGTCATGGTTACTTTACACCAAACAATACCCTGTAAATCATAATCAAACTTTGGTGAAGTCTGTAGATTAAACAAACAATGGTGCATAAATTATGATCAAAGATCACTGAAGCCTGCAAATTACAAGGTGAAATCTGATTTACAGAATCAACTGATGAGGAGCAGCAGTGTCATGACGACCACAGGTGATAGAGATGAGAACATTCCTGTGGGGAGTAGAAATTGATGAAAGAGATGAGAGAGGACAAGCATGTTCATGTAGCGTGAAATGAAGATCAATATCTCAGTGTTTGGATTCTAAACACATTAAACTCTAATTTTCTGCGTTCTTACACAAAGCCGAGCTAATTTGCAGTGGTCTAAGTTAACTGACGATGGCTCACACCTAGACAGATTACCACACATTGATATCCCATTAAAAGGAAGCTTCAAATTTTTAAGGATGTGTGTTCATCTCTAATCTTGTATCTATCTTCATCTTTGTCAACTAAATCATCTAGAATCGAGTGACTCCAACCAATTAATCTGTTGTTTGGTTTCAGAAGCCAGTTTCGTGTAATAGTTTGCAAAGGCAGGAGGAGACATATCTAATTACAAGGTAAACAGATAATAGTATGAATCAGTCTTGTAGGTAAAATTAGTATTGAGAAATACAATCATATAAGCTGCAGGTACAAGTTTCAAGGACACACTAGATGTAACTGCAATGTATCAACATGTGTTTCCTAAATGTTATAATGTTAGATACATTCCCTCATATAAAATGTACTTCTATTCATTCCAAGTTTGAAATGAGTATGATATGAAATTTGTACCAAGTTTGAAAAGTGTGTGACATTTTGGTTTTTGAAGTTTGAAAGGTGAACTATACACTGAAATCTGTATGTGACATATATTGGATTTTCAAGTTTGAAAGGTATGGCCTGGGCATTTGTGTGAAAGATACTACACTTTGTTACAAGTTTGAAAGGTGGGTGACATTTGTACCAAGTTTGAAAGAGGAATGACATTTGTACTAAGTTTGAAAGGTGAACTACACAGTGAAATCTGATAGATAAGGTAACTATGAAGAGTCTAAAAAATAATATGGCTAGTTGGCAATAAATCAACTTGTTCAAGCCACTGTTAAACTGAAAAGATATCATAAGGAAACATTCATCTACATAGTATCTCTAGGCAAATTTTCATTATGAAGAGGAAATGTGACGAAATTCAAGATACTGCCAGGCACAATCTGCTCAATTACTCGTGGAGATAGCCCAACCACGAGGTTACATCTTGATTCAGATTACTAATATGAATCATATACATTCACAGTCATTTGCCTTTGGATGTCCTTTGCAAACTTTTGAACTGCATGATGAGTATTAACTTTGTATAATGTTGTCAAAAAAATGTCTGCAAATATTACATAAAAATCTACATATGGGCATCTTAATAATTTTTTAAGAGCATAGGCAAAAAAAACTTTTGAAATTGCAACCAGGACAAGCTGGATAAAGAGTGAGAGTAGCTGATTCACAAATAGAGAAATACAGATTTACAGGACTGACAATCAGTTATCTAATTTTCATAGCTTCCATTACCAGCAAATCTCATCAAGTAATGTCAATTCTGTTTTTCATTGAATTTTTATCTCTACTAAGCCATCAAGCAATTTAAAACACGAAATTGAAAGTCGGTAACACAAAGAATTTATCCATTTCCCAATCGAAATTTTTTATTTATCTAATACTACATTGCCTGTTTGCCTACAGAACTACTTGATTTAATCCATTTCCCAATCCATCAAATATTTGATTCTCTTTATTTTCCTTAATCTTTTGATTATTTTTTCCATCTGAAAATCAGCGCAAGGTATTTTGTAGTACATGTATATTGTAGTTCATTCCTGCATAACAAACATTTTCAAGGTGACAACTCTAAATGTACATGTAGTACAATATGAAAAAATGAGTACAGCAGCCTGGTATCTAAAATAACTGAAAATCTGACGAAAAATTTGCCTTTTCTCAGATTTACAAGTCCACTTTCTGTTACAGTTACAATGGTGATGGAGGTACAATTTTTCCAAGAGGTAATTTTTTTTTTACAAAATTGAAATGGATGCACATGTATCTGCTGTGTAACCCCAGATGTTTGTAAACTGTATATCCAAGCACTACTGCAAACTTCATATAATGTTAAGCACAGCAATGTTTTGTCAGATGTAACAAGTATAGACTTTGATAACTTAATAGACTCTGAGGTAAACTTGTTTGTAAAATTGAAATGGATGTATATACATGTATTTACTGTGTAAGGCAAAAAAAGACAATTGTTTCTGGACAGTTTGTCTAAAATGGTATGATCACACAATTTTTATTTTTTTAATTTTTTTTTACTTTTTTTTTAAATTCTCAACACACATGTCACTCAGTCTACTATTTATGGCAGTTACTGTTCTTTTTATTTAATACTTTTGAGCAAGTGTGTACACATGTGGAGCAGATGTCATTTGCTGGTTCATACTTGGCTTTGCAGTTGTCTTCGCTGAAGTAGGGAGAGTTATTTTCCAGTTTCCCCATGGATCTGCAGACTGAATGGACTGAACAAACTCAAAACATGCGTATTTTATTCACCAGAAACAATTTATTTTGACCTAACCCCAGATATTTGTAAATTGTATATCTGAGCACTACAGGAAACCAATGTTTTGCAGTGTTTTCTGAGAAATATATACAATGTAACTTGGGGGAATATGTTTCACAAATTACAAAGAAATTTATCAAGTGTTTCATAGTGGGAATGATGAAGTAAGTTATATACGAGTTGTGCAAATGTAACTATCATTAATATTACCCATAAGTCTCTTTATCTAGCATGTACATCTTACTGTTCTTTATCATTACAAAGTTTTAAAGATTTATTATCATTGAAACCACCATAACAGTTTAAAACTGACAACAAGCTAGGCTGTCAGAGCTACCGCGCCAGTAGTCTGTCAGGCATGAATTAATTGACTTCTCAACATTGACTACACCCTTGTGGAACAACTCCTCAAGTCAGTATACTAGTACACAGTCTGACAATTGAGTAGACAATGACGTCAAACTGCTATGTTACATTTTAACAGCCTCAACAAATTCTAACAAATGTGCATCAATGTGACATTGGCTACTGATTGGGGTGAGCTTTAAGGTGGAGTGCAAATCAAAGTTCTAAAAACCTTAATTCCAAACTTTGCCATGTTATTTAAGCATGTCCTGGGTACTTTTTAAATATTTAAAGAACTTCATGCTCACTGTCATGTTATATTGGATATTGACAATCTGTTTGTTTCCTGTCAAGTTAAGACATTACCCAGGGGTGGTACCAGTCAATGGGCAGGTCTGGTAGGGGTGTGTGGCCAGTGCTAGAAACCCCAGACCCCATTTTAGACCACTTTGACCAAAAACCAATACCCCATTTCAGACCATTACAAGTTTCTAAAAGATGAAAGTTTAGACCTAAATACATTTTCCTTAGGAGGCAACATTTTGAGGTAATTAGCGGGAGTTATAATTTGGTAATGGACAAGGGACCACATTTCAGACCAAGCAAAATAAAAATTAATGCAAAGTGGACCCCATTTTAGAATCTTCAGCTTGAAAAAAAACAGATCCCATTTTATACAAAAGGGATAGAAAATGCAAAAGTTTAAGATTTCCATTTCCAAAGAGCATACTACCTATTAATCACTGTAAAGTGCCAAACAACTCTTCTAAAAACATGCATCTAGATAGTCTAGTTCCTATACAGTATCATTACGATTTATACCTTGTAAACCACGGTTGTCATCCAGACTAGAATCTAGATGACACTGGCTATCAACATAGGTGGGCTTTCTGAGTTCAAGAAAGTAACTTTAAAGGTTACACAAAGCCTTAAAGAGAATCTCACAAAACATACTTAGCTATAGCTGCTATTGACTGACATGTATTTCCCATTTCACTTCAATTTGTCTTACAATCCAATCAATATACCTACTAGATAGCAAATTGGACTCTGTTCTGTTTTTAAGGTTATTAAAGTCAACAACTGGTGTCTTTTAATAGACAATATGAAAAATTGACAACAGTTAAAAAAAACCCTGAAACTGGCTCCTACATGCACATATTTTTGTTATAATTGTAAATAATTTAAAATCATAATTCATATAATGATTCCCCTTGTCTGTGTAGCTATATTTACAAGTAATATATATTTGATACATTCATACGTATGTTGGTAGAAAGTGCATGTTTACCATCATTAAATAAAGAAATTTGAATATATATATAAATCCAATTATATAAATATATATCAGTAATGGAAACCTAATATCATCTACTTTAACTTTCCATCTATAATCATTTGTCTATATCTGGCTGTGTATGAATGTGGAAAATGGTAATTCAAGGAAATCTGTCTAGATTGTACACGTATAGAATTTAGCAATCAGTGTAGAAAATGTAATTTGGAAATTCGGGGGGCAATTACTCCGTGGAATCAGGCTGAAATAACTACATTTAGGCTTCCTCTCTACTTGGAGTGGATATTGCTAATGAATGGACAAGACACTTCCTGATTACATAAAAACTGATAGCTAACGAAATTGATCAAACTTTATAAACTCTTCAAGCAGTCTAAAACGGTGAAAGAAAGACTTCCCTGTTGAATCTTCCTGATTTCTCTGCTATTTGCCTTAAACGTACACAATACTATAACCCTTGTATTTATTTATTTCTTACCTAAAAGGCATAAGGCCACAAAGCATAGAAGACGAATTTCTAAATAGTAAAAGGATAGAATCACACCTTTTAACCGTGTCATCTTTTTTGACAAATAGAATGTGCAGAAATTCATATTTCTTGTTTCAGCAGCCAAACAGAAAGTACATATATGCACAACTACTACAATAATAGGGAAGTGTGTGTGTCAAAATTTAAAAGTCCTCACAAAACACTTCAAATTTCCATCTTGAAGTAAGTTTGGAGGCAACAGAACAACTTTGAAATATTAAACATCAGATATCTTGCAATTAGAGCAGGTAAGTTAGATTGGACAGGATACCAATTAAGACACACAGTTAGTATACATGATGAAGTCATTGTACCTGATGAAGTCTGAATATGTATTACATGTATGCATGTTAGTACCTGCCTAATCACCGACTACTACAACTGCAGTAAATTATACAAACCATTTATATTCATATCACTGATTTAGGTAGGCTGACTACAACACTTGACACAAACTTATACAGATTTGGACGCCTCATCAAAGTAGCCAAAGTACTCTTAGAACTTGAACACACACGCATCTTAAGTCTGTTTTAGACACCTTGTAACCAAAGTGCTCGATCTTCAGAAACACACACACACACGCATCTTAAGTCTGTTTTAGACACCTTGTTAAATTGTAACCAAAGTGGCTGAAGCACTCAATTTACAGAAACATGCACATCTCGTAAGTCAGTTTTAGATACATTGTAACCAAAGTAGCCAAGAGTGGTTGAAAGTACATGTACTATACAGAAAAATACACACGCAAGTCAATTTTAGACACCTAGTCGCCAAAGCACTCAATCTACAGAAACACACACCTCGTAAGTCAGTTTTATATACATTGTAACCAAAGTAGCCAAGTGGTCGAAAGTACTATACAGGAAAACATGCATCCAAGCAAGTTTCAGACAGATTGTAACCACTGCCAACAAGTTGAAAGTATAATTCTTAGAAACACACACATACATGTACTGTGATCTTAAGTCAATTTCCGATGCTTTAATTTTTGCCAAAGTACTCTTCAAAAACTCACACATCTTACGTATGGTTTACACACCTTGTAACCAAAGTAGCCATGTGTTAAACACTATACAGAAACACACATACACAATTTTAGATACTTTTAGTTGACAAAGCACTCAATCACAGAAACACACATACGCATCTCAGTCAATTTTGTCACCACAGCACTTAATCTATAGAAACACACATTCGCATCTCAAGTCAATTTTGTGACCAAAGCACTCAATCTATAGAAATGTACACATGTATCAATTTTTGACCCCCTTGTAACTCAAGTTACCAACAAGATGAAAGTACCCTAGCTCACACATGCACCTTAATTATGTCAATTTCAGATGCCTTGTTGCTAAAGCCCCCAAATTAACACACACATGCATCTTAAGTCGGTTTTAGACACCTTGTAATTAAAGTAGTCAAAGTACTCTCCAGAAACACACACACACATCTTAATCAGATTTGATATGCTAAGTCTTTGAACTATACATACTTTTCAAGTGACAAGAAAACACATGAAACTTCACACATCTACTTCTACTTGTGATAGTGTCAGAGTGTGATGTCAAAAAATTTGACATGTGATTGAGAGTAGAATTGTGAGAGTGCTTCAAAGGTTACCATTCTGTTAATCATGTCTGGCTTGTTAGCAGAGTCAGACATTCTTTACACCAATTACACAAACATGAAAACACACCTATTAAAATCAGTACTGGCTGTGCATGGTGATGAATGGTATTGATACATCATTACTTAAAAGCATTCATGAACTCCTCTATGTAACCTTCACAAATTTTATTTTTAGTGTCTGATGTACATGTATATATATATATGCTTGAAGACTTCACTTCATCATGAAAGGATAAGTGGTCCAAATGAAAAGACATGTTTGAGTAAAATTGCAAGGTAACAACACATGTACGATACTAAAAATGAAAACAAGAATCTAACTCCCATATTGTAACGTAAATACTTTTCTTATTTTAATACCCAACAGTTCCATTTTTTAAGACTTTTTTTTTATATTGAAAGGAATAAATGATCAAAAGAACAAAGCACACTTTTAGTAAAGTTGCAAGGTAACTATGAGTTGTGCTGAAAATCTAACCTTCACACTTCTTAATTTTAGTCACTGATATTTCCACTCGGTAAAGACTTCACTTTATACAGACATGATAAACGGTCCAACATATTTTCGATAAAAGAGAGGACACGCTGAAGTAGAAATACAAAGCAAATATGGTACTTAAATGAGAAAAAAAATCAAAACACCCATATTGTAACCTCCATCTTCTTATATTTAGTCTCCAACATTTCAACTCAAAGACTTCATTTTATGCTGACAGAAAAAGTGACACAATAAAAGGTCAACATATTTACTACTATAAGTAATATTACCAGGGAACGACATACATGGTATTGAAATGGAAAAAAAATAGTTGACATTTTATTTTATTTTCTAACAAGAAAGTGACTTTACAAACATAATTTCAAACTAAAGATTCGTGCCACTTGTCTGTAACTGGGAATCCAGATAAAATCATACAGGAATTTTTCATGATTTTGGAAGAGTTCTCACACTATGGAAACGTTCCAGTTACAAGTTTTGGCTATGGTATCATTAAATGTTTAAAGCAACATGAAGACATCCCCTTGGTGACTCTTTTCAAAATATGATTTTTTAATTAAATGTCAAAAGTAGATTTATGACAAAAATTCATCAGAAATAAACCTTTAGAACAAATGATAAAATTCCGTAGAGAAATAAAGTTTCAGTTTTTAAATAAAATTGGGAAGTAAAATTACAAGGTACATATGTAAGGCTAAGCATAATAAAGCAGACAAGAACGTTACAGTTTTTCATTAAAAGTTTGTTTTTAAATTTTTCTTAGGCAAGATGAATGATTTGGCTCACTGTTGCATTTCTAGCCGATGCTAATGATGTGTAAGAACTTTGTGTTTTTAATCTGCAATTTATATGACTATCACTGTATGCAGTGATATGTATAGATGTTATCATATGGCATCTTCTACCATGCATAAGCCATAAATATGGAATTTATAACCTGGTTGTTCTACGTCACGACAATGTGTCTATGTCACAACAACACACGTTTATGTCAGTTCTGCTGTGTTCTAAATATGAGTCAAAACATTGGAAATTATCATTACTTTCCCCGGCCGATTTTTCTTTTATATTCAGCCAGAAAATATTCATGACCTAAGGGTTGCAACTCGTAGTTAGGTCCCTCGTATTTTCCCTGGCTGAATGAAGACAAATACTGGGAAATAACATCTAATTGTTCAGTGGGCTTGTAAACTAACTTCTTTGAGTGATAGCTAATAGTGATGCATATCGATTGCATCATATCTCACAGACTATGTTGCATACTGTCATCAAGAGGCTGCGGGCTATGACGATGGTTGAATACTGTCATCAACTTCCAATCAAAGCTACACAAAGCACATCCAGGAGTTTAACTTCACTGGGTTTGATCGAGAATGTGTTGTGGAAACAAAATACTGCAAAATTTCAGTATGATTTTTATTATGATAACATTTGATTTCAAGAGTAATCTAATGCAGTGTTGAACAATGTTCTTACTTCAATGGGTTTGAAGATTTGTTTCTATATTTGAAACTATTTATGAAATTGATGTAAACAGTCCATGCTTTCAATATGATGTACATTGTACATGTACACAATTTTCTGTAAAGAATCACTTTGAAGTTTGAATGCAATGTCCTATGAGGTGATAGAACTACATTGTGTATATATACTGATGTGTAGAAACTCCTCTCTCTACAGTACTCATACAACTACATTTTAGAATTGGAACAATTCTACTCTGCACAATTTGCTATGCAATGATAAAAAAATACATGTGTGTATAACAGACTTAGCCTCTTATCTAGCAAGTGATCCAACAAATCAAGCGACACACGTGAAAAGTGAGACTTTCTCATTCACTGTACTTGTTAAATGGTTGAAATTGAATCATTCTTCACTATTACTGTAACAGGTGCAGGAAATCTAAGAACTAAGCTCCTACATATCTTGCCTCAATACAGAAAGCACTTATAACTGCTTCACCTGTCTTTACTATTGACTTGTTTGGCATTTAAATACTGTAGCTGTGTTGAAATAATATCTTCCTTGGATTGTATAGGGACATTATCAATCTACCTTTTGGCCTTTCCTAATCCATTGCATAGTGTAGGTACATATCAGATTTAAAAGTCATTACAAATTGTATAACTCAAAAAATCACCATGCAGAAACTGAAAGGATGATGTGTATACACAACGTCATACCAAAGACATTTATGCAAATCTTTTTTTACAACAGTGACCTATGTCTATTTTTTAAATTTCATTTTTGTTTCCATTATAATAAGATTAATCATCAAAT